>NC_081532.1:33546693-33846693 GCF_030273125.1 Centropristis striata | reverse complement strand
TGTAGCTGTGCAGAGTGACCTCACACTTGATAGCTGGAGCTTTGTTTACTTTCTTAAATAATATCAACAAAACCCACCAATCCCAGCCCAGAATTGGAAGTACTTACAACTACTTTGCAAGTGAACATCAACTTTCACAATACTGGATTTTTTTTGCAGTGCTAAGCTTGGCCAAACATCTACACTGTAAAAAATGTCTGTAGATTTTACGGTGAAAAACTGCTAAACCATGACAGTAAGATATCGTAAAATTATAAATTAGTTAATTCAGTTTCAGTAACATTGAAACACTGTAAATGTCAGCCGAAAAAGTATTTTTTTAATTAAAACAAAGACAAAACAATACTCCACTGTAAAATACACTGGCACCGTGTTTGTAACAAAAATATACTGTAATATATATACAAGCATCACTGTAATTTTTGCATTTATTTTTTGTAAAAATACTTTTTCTCACTGTTAAATGTACTAAACACCATATCTCTAACAAAAATATACTGATATTTAATGGTAATATCTTTATCTTTAATTTATTCAGCATTTATAAAGTATTTTCTTGTCAATCATATGGCAGAACACCGTTTCTTTTGATGGAAAAACGTTTTATTTTTTAATGGTAAAAAATGGAATAAAATGGCAATTTTAAACATGAAATTAACAGTGTAAATATCATTTTACCGTAATGTTACAAAAAGTATTTATTACAGTAAAGTTCTGGCAACCACAGCTGCCAGTATTTTACCGTGAAAACAACAGTTTCTTTTTTACAGTGTATATCATCTCTATTAAACACACAGATATGAAATGAATAGAAATCTTATCTCGCTGCCAATAAAACAGCCAATAAGATCATTTCTGTCAGCTCAGATTGATGCTGTATGGACTTGTTGTGTTTCTGGAAGGACTTCTGTATCGTTGTGTGTGTGTGTGTGTGTGTGTTTGTGTGTGTGTGTGGACTACTGTAACGTATGTGAGTGTGTGTGCCGGCTGTCTCTTCATGTAGCAGCTCTGTGATTGATATTTTCTGGGTGTTCCGGCTCCGGGCGGTGACACTGTGTCTCCGTCTCTCCTGCTGGACTGACAGATTTCTGTCCCTCACACTCATTCACTGTGACAAATCATCCTAAACTCCTCCGGCAGATTGTCTGAAACCCGCGGAGGGAAAGTCCACATGACACGGAGGGTCTCTCCTGATCCCTTACATCAAACAGCAACACTGTTCACAATCACCGTGAGAATAAGAGAGCTCGTGCTGTGTTTGACCCCAGCACCACAGTTTGACTTTGCATTGTTCATGTGTAGTTTCAATTCTGCTGCAGAAAGATTTCATCATCCGGCTCATTTCAACAATTCACCCTTTAGGAGAAAGTAATGACGAGAGAGTAGTGAGGTGAAACATCTCTTATTGAGATCTTTTTAAAAAGACATTTACATGACATGACATTTACTCAAGTAATGTACTTTGGTATCATTTTGAGGTACTTGTACTTTACTTGAGTATTTCCATTTTATGTAACTTTATATTTCTACTCCACTACATTTAGCTGACAGTTTTAGTGACTTTTCAGGTCGATATTTAACATAAGAACATGATCAATTTAAAGTGAGTATACTTTTTTTAAACCTCACAACAGTATATTAAGTAGTTTAATGAGCCCTACCTTGAGAAAAGTAAGACACTGTTTACATAAATGCATCAATAATAATAATCCTGTTATATATTTGGAATATATAAAACAATCTACATTATGATGCTGATACTTTTGTGCTGTTACTTCACTAACTTTTGAATGCAGGACTTTTACTTGTAGTGGAGTAATTTCACAGTGTGGTAGTAGTACTTTTACTGAAGTAAAGGATCTGAATACTTCTTCCACCACTATCTCTGGAAATGGGGATGATTTTCATATAACCCGGTGGCAGGCTGCAGCATGAGTGAAGGAAGAACTCAATACAGTTTCTATTCTGCTGCAGAAAGATTTCATCATCCGGCTCATTTCAACAATTCACCCTTTAGGAGAAAGTAATGACGAGAGAGTAGTGAGGTGAAACATCTCTTATTGAGATCTTTTTAAAAAGACGATCAAAGAAAAATATTTTCAGACGGATGTCACATTATTTATTTATTTCTGTTCGACACAAAACAAACAGGGGACGTCAGGATCAGCACTGTCATCACACCCTCAGAAACTGGAAATAAAACAAGCACCATGTCCTAAAATTGACAGAATTTTGCGAAATAAATAATAATGACACTTTCTGGGGATTCAGAAAGTGGCGTATTGATGAAGAGGAGATGGAAGCAGGATTAAAACACCACATGTTGAGTGTAGACAGCAGACACAACTTGATTATTAAACTCATGTAAAAGCCGAAAGAGTTGCATAAAAGTGCATTGTATTACGAGATGTTTTTTTCATATATATCTTTATTGGGTTGTCAGGACATAAATACATATTCAATCAGAAAAGGTACAATTCACCCATTTTCCCCCCTTTTAGAACAACCCCCTGCCCCCCGAACCAGAGAGTTACATTCACAAAAAATAAGCAAAAAACAATAAATAGTAATTATAATGAGAAATTTCAACTCTGTCCCCCTCAAAGAAAAACAGGAGGGGTGAACAGTAGCCAAATAACCAATAATAAAAAAAACGAAAAATATACATATACATATATACATACATACATATACATACACATAAAACCAAACAAATAATAATAATACTAAATAAATAAATAAAATAAAAAGGGACATTAAGAGGAGATATACAGAATGCTTGGAAAAAACAAACAAAAAATAGCTATAACAATTTGTATATGTTGTGCCTAGAGTTTGACCACCAAATAAGTATACTAAAAGAAATTACTGGCCATTTAAAAGTTATATCAATTTATCTTAATTAGAACCCTCTATGTTAATCATTTAACGATGAAATAGACTCAATTAGGGAAAGAATGGGATTCCAAGTTTTATAATGCGAGATGTTTTTCCGGATATCTATTTAACAGTATATGATAAAAACGCTTGCATTCGATTTTTTTTGTTTATTTTCTATGTGCATAAATGCAGCATACAAAACATACAGTTCTGTCACAAATTAAAGGGATGGTTCAGATTTTTTAAAGTAGGTTTTAGCCCCCAAAAATAATCTATATTATTTTAATTGTACATTATATTTTCACCTCTTTATCTTGCTGTCTGACAGTCCTGAAGCCGTACAAATATATCCTGTTAAAAACATTAAAATCTGCTCCTCAGAGACACTGTAAAGACATGATTGATTCTTCTGAGACCAACAGTCACGTGACAAATATTCACTGGATTACTAAAAGGATTTTAAAAAAGGAGAGGCTGTTTACACAGAGCGGAGAGGAGAGGACAGGACAGGAGAGGCTGGAAACAATACTTCAATATGTACAATATGCGAAGAAAACTGTTTTTTTCTCATTATTCATGACACTTGTGGGTACTTAGAAAATATTTAAATTCCAATTTATTCTATATATTCTATAGAAATTCAACTGGCTTTTTTTAATTTTTAAATTTTTTTCTGATTTCTGTCATTCTAACTGTGTTATTCTGCACAAAGACATGTTTGAGTTGTTCCCAGTTCACTCCCCAGAATCACCATAATCTACAAAATAAAGTACAGTAATATACAGTTAATATACTCAATACATCCATAACTTACTGTCATCAAGTACATTTTCATGTACAGATGTACAAAAACTCACATGTGATGTTATGAAAACAAAACACATCAGCATCAGTATCATCTGGCAAAATTGACCCACTACATAGATGATAATAATAATAATAATAATATTAATAATAATACATTTTATTTGGAAGGCACCTTTCTTGGCAGTCAAGGACACCATACAAATAGATAGAAAAAGATGAAGGAAATGTCCTCAATTTTCACAAAAAAATAAGTAAGCAACCACTTTCAAAGCATCCAATATTGATTTACCAACACCTATTCCCAGCAGCACTAATGTATTGAGTTAATAGAGTCATCACAGAGGAAGACAAGACACAAACAAAAATCAAGAATCTAGAATCAAGTAGCATTTTGGTCCTCAGCTCATTTTAAACAGAAATCACCCTGAAATCACCTCAAAATTAATTTTTGAGCAACGGCTCCGATGGACAGTTTAACATATAAGGGAGAGATAACCAGATAATTAATTACCTTTAGAGGTCAGGGGCCCCTGGGCAATTGCCCAATTGCCCATATGATTAATCTAGCCTTGCTTCTAGCCATGATTGTGCTGATTCCACACTGTAAAAAATGTTTGTAGAAATAACAGTAAAACACTGTCACTGTCAATCAAAGAATAGTAAAAAACTTTACATTCTACCACCATAAACTGTAGAAAACACACAGTTTTGCTGTAAAAATATACATTTTTCATGTAAAGTTAATGGAGAAATACCGCGATGACACAATTATCCTAAAAGTAATGGGATTATTCAGTATAAATTACAGTTTTTGCTGATATTTACATTTACATACACTCACTGTATTTTTTACGGTGATGTTCTGGCAACCACAGCTGCCGGTATTTTACTGTAAATTAAAAAGATTTTTTTTTACAGTGCATAGAGCTGCAGGACTTATTTAGATTCATATAGATTGTATATATTGCAGTTGAATACAAGGACACGGAGAGTAAAATGTAAAAAGAGACACAAACTTGGTTTGGGTTGTTGGAGTTCAGAGAGTTGGACATGTTTTGAAAATTAGCTGGAGTACATATTAAAATTCTACCAGTAAAGAAGAAAGATTGATCTGTTTTCATTTATTTTGAGATGAGTTTCTTCTTTACTGTTTAAGGTCATGCATGTCTGCTTTAATTCAGGCAGTTTGCAGGAACATAGAAAAAGAAAAAAAAAGATCCAGACCAACGTCACACACTGTAAAAAAAACCCTGTTGTTTTTAAGGTAAAAAACTGGCAGCTGTGGTTGCCAGAACTTTACCGTAATAAATACGGTATAACTTTTTTTAATATTACGGTAAAATGATATTAGCACTGTTGATTTCACGTTTAAGATTGCCATTTTATTACATTTTTTATTGTATGAATAAGATTAAATATTACAGTCTATTTCTGTTAGAGATCTGGTGTTTAGTACATTTAACAGTTACAAAAGATACAAAAGATACAAAAGTACAAAAGATAAATGCAAAAATTACAGTGATGACTTGTATATATATTACAGTATATTTTTTTTGCTATAAACACAGTGGAGTGGAGTAATGTATTTAAAAAAAAAAATTAAAAAAACTAAAAAATACTGTTTTGGCTGATATATACATTTACAGTGTTTCATTTTTACTGAAACTGAATTAACCCATTTATCATTTTATGGACTTTTACTGTCATGGTTTAGCAGTTTTTCACCGTAATATCTACAGACATTTTTTTCAGTGCAGATAAGCCCCGCCCACTGTGTGTGACCTGCAGGTGATCTGTGGGATGTAGAGAAACTCTGAGGTATAATGAGCGCTAAGCATCAACGCAGGAGAGAAAATCTGTGATGCGATCAGCAGCATCAGGAGGACAGAATGCATCCGAACCATCGTTTAGATATATTTTCCTTTTTAGTGTCACAGTCGGTTTGGAGGAAGTCTTGTTGCAGAGCCTCCTGCAGTTGATGAGAGCCTCTCTGTGACAGCGTCTGGTGCTCTGTCCCCAGGCGGCTCCATCAACTAATAAATATGAGGAAATAAAGCTCTTCATCTGCTCCCCGTCCTGACCATCACACCCCCTCCCCAAAGTCCCCGAACAGCCCGTCTCTCCCAGGCCACCACAGGCGGGAAACAGAGACATATTTGAATAAATCGAGCCACGGGGGACATATCAGATTGCAAATATTATATTAAAACGACAGCTATAAACTGTAGCCTGAGCACTTTGAATGAACTGTCTGAACTCATGAGGGTCTTATGGGAGCAGAAAAGTGTTTTTTTAGACTGCTGATACTGTAGCCTGGTATTTCTTTTTTAATCAGACTCAAGCTGTTGTATTTTGTGCTTGGATATTTATTTTTTAGGGCTACACGGTTCAGGTCTCGGGTTCTCACCGGGTACTCCAGCTTCCTCCCACAGTCCAAAAACATGCACAGGTTTAATTGGTGACTCTAAATTGCCCATAGGTGTGAATGAGAGTGTGATTGTCTATCTCTATGTGTCAGCCCTGTGATAGTCTGGTGCCACGGATTTGCTTAACTCAAAGTCCGTGGAATAGCCACGGAATCACTCAAATTTCCGTGAAACTGACACGGATTTCGCTACAATGCAAGTTAATGACAGTCATATCCCGTGGCTATTGGTTTGTTCCAAGTCACGTGACTTTTAAGGTTCTGGCGGTCAGAACAAAAAACATGGCGGACAGTTCTCTCATTTTTTGTGAAAAAAATCAATATTTTTACTTAGTTTCTGCATAAAAATGGATTTTGATCACATTTCTAGCGAGAAATATATGTTTTATTTTCTAAATATTCACTCAGTGAATGTACATAATCACTTTGTATGTTGGAATAGCCACGGGATATGACTGTCATTAACTTGCATTGTAGCGAAATCCGTGTCAGTTTCACGGAAATTTGAGTGATTCCATGGCTATTGGCTTTATGATCCAGCTGCTCTTTGAAGGCAGGCTGATACAGGGAAAGTAAAACAGTTTGAAGAGTCGTCCATGCAGCTGTTCATTTTCTGAGGCTCAGAAAGATTGTGAAAACATTTACCTGTTGAATTTGACTTCTTCAGCCTCACACAAAACAAGCCAGTACAGCTCGTTGCAGGTTGAGAGAAATGTGTGAACTCAAACAACATTAAAGTTAGCTAAGCCTTCATGTGTATGTTAAAAATACAGAAGAAGGTATTATTCTGAAACACTCCTCCTGCTCACACAGTTTCTGTAGCAGAGGGTCAGTTTCTGCAGCTGCTTCTCCTCTCAAGCTGCTTTAAAATATCAAAGTGCTGAGACCCAGACCTCGTTTACGGCTGATAAAAGCTGCTAATTAGTAGCTTTGAGCTCACATATTTATTATCTCGTTGTTAAAGGACTAAAATTTCACATTTCTGGGTGTTTCTTGTGCCACGGGAGTTCAAACCTCCTCCCTCTCACCTGGATAAATACACGGAACGAGAGGATGATTTGCCAGAGAGCTCCAAACACTCAGAGGTCTCGTCAGCTCAACAGAGAAACTTCCAGGAGGTCAAACCTGCAGAGGTGACACTGAGCCACCAACTCATCCAATTAGGAGTGTGTGAGAGCTGAGTCTCTGAGCTTTCACTTCCAGGTTGGTTTTGTTGTCAGAGTCCTTCTTCTGCCAGCTGACAGGGTCCTGGAAAGGTCCTGGAAAGGTCCTGGAAGGCTGCTGACTTTGAAAAGAACCGAACTGGAACCAGTTTTTATCTCACAGCTGACACATGCAGGTTCCTCTCTCACATTCTCTCTCTCTCTTTGTGTCTTTGCATCCTTTTTTTTAGACTTTCATTGGTTCTGTAAGGTTTCTAACACGCCTTTCTGTATCTGCGCACACACACACACAAACACACACACACACACACATTCTTGTACTTCTATCTTTGTGAGGACCCTCATTGTAACAGTGAATTCCCTTGCAAGGTTATAATAGTTGTGGATTTTTCATTAGTTTTAGTTTGAATTTTGTTGTGAATTTATGTTTTCAAATTCAGTTAGTTTTAATGAGTTTTTACAGTGAGTTTGCTAGAGGTCACAGTAAATTTTGCCTTTATTTCCCTTGTCTTATCCATCTTCATTATGTATGAAAAAAGCTGACAAAGACGAAAACGAAGGACATTTTCACTATAATTTTAGTTAGTTTTGTAACCACAAAATACAGTGTCAGATAATTATCATTTTTTTTGTAACATTAACCCTAAAACAAAGTCTTAAATATCAAAAAAGCCTTTAAAGAAGTGAGGACCGGCCAAAATGTCCTCACTTTGCAAAAAGGTCCTCACTCTGTTGGTTAAAAACGTGTTCCGGTCCTCACTATGTAGGAAGTACAAGAACACACACACACAAACACACACACACACACACACACACACACACACACACACACACACACACACACACACACACACACACACACACACACACACACACATTCTTGTACTTCTATCTTTGTGAGGGCCCTCATTGTAATAGTAAATTCCCTTGCAAGGTTAAAAGTTTTAATTTTGTTGTGAATTTTTGTTTTCAAAGTCAGTTAGTTTTAATGAGTTTTATAGTGGGTTTGCTAGTTTTAGTTTAGTATTTATTTTTTTGAAATGATTAGTTTTAGTTTAGTTTTTATTAGTTTTAGTTTTTTTGTAATGGGGTATTTGTTGGGTGGGAGATTAAAAGAGGTCACAGTAAATTTTGCCTTTATTTCCTTTGTCTTATGGATCTTCAAAAAGTTGACAAAGATGAAAACTAAGGACATTTTCACAATAATTTTAGTTACTTTTAGTTAGTTTTGTAACCACACAATACAGTTTCAGTTAATTTTTTAAACTCTCATTTTTGAGAGGACCGGCCAAAATGTCCTCACTTTGCAAAAATGTCCCCACTCTGTTGGTTAAAAAAACGTGTTCCGGTCCTCACTATGTAGAAAGTACAAGAACACACACACACACACACACACACACACACACACACACACACACATTCTCTCTCTCTCTCTCTCTCTCTCTCTCTCTCTCTCTCTTCCCCCTTTGTGTCTTTGCATCCTTTTCTTTTAGACTCTCGTTGCTTTTGTGAGGTTTCTAACACAATTTGGGCATAAAACAACTTTTCCTTGCTTCCAGTTCTCTTTCTTTGGTTTAAGTCCTTTAATATTTTTTTCCCTCTTTCTCGCCTCTCTCATTTATCACCAGATCCTGCCACCTCGTATCATTTCCCATTTCTTTAGCCAAAGTCTTTCAACTTATTACTTCTTCTCCTCTTCTCTTTGTCGTCTCTCTGTGCTGGTTGGAGGCAGTGGAAAGGAAAAAAGAGGGAGAACTATTTCGAGTGAGGTCTCTATGGAAACAGTAAAGGATCCAGACGCGGCTGACGGCTTAGAGTTTGAAAGAAGGGGAAAACACTCCTGCTCCTCCTCCTGAACACCTCCTCAGCGTTAACACAGCTCGTCACGCAGCAGGAGACGTCATGCTTGTTTGTTTTCTGACGTTCATCTTGTTCCTTCATCTTCTCGCTTCTCAGAAATTTACGCTCTCGAGTCCACAAAAGTGCCGTGTGTGTTTGATGATGAGAGGCCAAGTTAAACCGGAGATAAGGTCAAATATGTGTAGTAGAAAACAAATATAGAAACTAGATGTTCTCCTCATTTGACCTTTTATATGTTAGATTTGGAACCAACATTTAAAATTCTTCACTGAGCATGAATGTGTTCTGACAGTAAAACACAACAACATCATTTTCAAAGTCCGATTTTATGTTTTTTTTTGTGCCTTTTGGGTTCAAAATGTTGATCCAGTAAGTCAAAGTGAAAAAATAATGTTCAGGTCATAGGTGAGGTTGTGCTGAAAACAATGATACCAACATGACATGGTAAACATTTTTTAAAGTGGTTTATACAGACAGAATGAAAAGGATTCAAAAACTGACAAACTAGCCCAAAAGCTTGACTTACAGGTTAGCTGTTTTATTTACATTTAACCCTTGTGCCTTCCTCGGGCATTTTTGTACATTTTTCTCTTCTTTTTTTTTTCATTTGTTAACCATTTTGGCTGTGTTACAGCTTGAGGCATGAATTTTTGCAGGAACTTTTCTATTTAGTGAAATTTTTTAAATCCATTGTCATTAACCCTTACATGTCTTTTGTACTCCATTGGTGCATTTACTACCCTCTCGCCACCCTCGTGGGCCAAAAACGTCCACGCACACAACAACTGCTATACAATCACCATACATCAATATTTTTTTCTGATTTTTTTTCATAGATGTTGCTAATCTTTGACATATCCAAGACTCTAATCACCACCAAAGTTCCAGCTTCCTACTATTTATTTTATGGGAAAAAAAATCATTTTTCGTGTTTTTTTGGAAGAAATTATCGAAAACTTTGAATTTATAAACTAGCATATAAAGGGTTAAACTTTTGAAAATTATTTAATGTTTGATAGTTTTGAACAAGTCTGAAGTTGTTTAAGAGATTTATGAAAAAAAATCTGAAAAAAATATTGATGTATTTTTATTTTATAGCAGTTTTTTTGTCCACGAGGGTGGTTAGAGAGGAAATTTGAGGGAGGCACAAGGGTTAAATCTCAGATCGTTAGCAAAAGACTGAATGCATGGCGGGAGAGAAAGCCTGATTGGCTGGTAGATTGGTCCACTGAATATAAACTACAAACAGAAACATTTTTGTAGTTTATTGCATGAACAAAACTTGCTTGGACTCAACTCTTTGCAGGGTTATGCTCAAGGTTTGTTTGGGCATTGTTAGCTTTTTTCTGATGGTTCAGTTCCAAGTGCTTTCTTATTTTGGTAGGTTTCTTGGTGAATGTTTTTTCCAGGTGATTGTCGTGGTGTTTGGGATGGTTTCAAGCAAGTCTCAAAATAAAACAAAACAGTTACTGTTTGTTTATTTCCACCTGTTTGGTCAATGTGCATCAATAATCTGCATCTAATGTTATAAAAAAGCTTCTTCATGATAATAATATGAATAATCTTTAATAATAAATACACTTTATTTATTACTTATAAATATTGTAATATATTATATAATTCATTCACTCAAAATAGTTTATATATTTGCCTTTCACATTTTACAGAAATCTGTACAAAATCTGTATAAAAATACTGTTTTACTACGGTGAAATTGACCAACAACTCCAAAAAATATGTTGCATGTTTCTTAACTTATGTTGTTATTGTGTGCACAATATTTATTTATGAGTGGTCAAAAAAGGCTTCCGTATGTTTTTTTGTTGATGTGCATGTTTTATGCATAGGAGAGGAAAAGAGAGGAGGGAGGGAAGGAGTTGAAAGTGAAGGAGGACACAAGGAAAGGAAGGAAGATAACCTCAGAGGAGATGAGAAAAAACAAACGAGGAGGAGGAGAGGAGATGGAGGAAACAAGGAAAGAGGAAACAAAAATGGGGGAAAGGGAAAGGGAGAGAGGAAAAGAGGAAAATGGAGGATAAATGAGGGAAGCAGAAAGTGGCGAGAGGAGAGGAGAGGAGAGGAGAGGAGAGACAGGGAACAAGGAGAGAGGAGATGAGAATGAAAGGAATAGGAGGAACAGAAACAAATGAATAAAGAGAGGAGGAAAAGAGGTGAGGAGGAAAGAAGAGGAGAGGCATGATGGACTTAAGGGGAAGGAACGAGGAAACCAGAGAGGAGGCGAGGAGACAAAAGAGGAGAGGAAATGAAACAAGGAAATGAGGAGATGTGAGAAAGAGGATAAATATATATAATATATTTATATATATATATAATATATATATATACAAATATATATAAATAAACCTCAGAGGAGATGAGAAAAAACAAACAAGGACGAGGAGAAGAGATGGAGGAAACAAGGAAAGAGGAAACAAAAATGGGGGGAAAAGGAAAAGGAGAGAGGAAGAGTAAGAGAATGTTATAAAAAAGTTTCTTCACTCTCCCAGAATTGTCCTAGATGCTGCCAGGTGTTTCCCAGGTGCTGGTTTTTATCAGATATCCTTACTGGTTCCACTATTTGGCAGTTATCAGGGCTTTTTACCATTAAGACCCAGCTCACTGGAATTGTTCTGGAGCTTTGAGCCTCATCTTTTGGCCTTCAGCAGTAGATAAAAATGAAGAAGATGTGACCTAAATCAGCAGAAAGTTTCCAGAGTGACGATAGGACATTGCTTGGTTGTTTTGGGGGATTTTTAGGTGGTAGATCAGATGTTCAGGCTGTTTGCTGTCTGGTTATTAAGACATCCAGGATGGTTGGTTCCATGTACCACTTGCCCATGTGCATGACCAAGTGGTTTCCAAATCAGTTCAGCTTAGTGGTTGTGTAAGAGTTATTCTATGGCTTATTTAAGACTGTTATATAATATAACAGTGTAAATGTAGGACATGTCCACTTGTATGGTTTCTCCAGCTTATGATTCTCACTTCTATCAGTGTTTAAGGACCTTCAGCAGTTATCTAACTGCTCTTCAGATCACACGAGACAGATTTGTATTTATTAAGTGCTTTCACAAATTTAGAAGAAATGAATACAAAGCAGAGTGCCAATTTTAGGATATGAGGCCTTCGGGTGTTTGGTGTTAGAGAGAACGAGTAGAAGTTCTACAAGAAGAAAGACATTAGAAAAATGTCTAAACCAGACGTGTCAAACTCTGGCCCGCGGGCCAAATTTGGCCCGCAGTGTAATTTTATTTGGCCCGCGAGGCAATACCAAATTATTATATTATTATTGTACTATAAAAGCTGACCCGCCGGTATAATACGGCGCATTTACCGCTAATACTACAAATCCCACAATGCCCTGCTGTTGTTTTGGCGCGTCAATCAGGACAGGACCCAGAAACGCTCCTCTGTGACAGTCGTCATAGCAACCTCAAGCTAGAGCTGTCTCCCAGCTACCCCTTCCCAAAAATGGAGAAAAGAAAGGCAGAATTTATTAACCTGTTGAAAAAGTTTATTTTGATATTTAAATCAGAAGGATGCAAATAGAAAAGAGGCATACAATTTTTATTTAATTTTTATTTAATAAATTAATGACATTGATGTGTTTTTTATTTGAAATTTGATTTTGCATGTCTGCACTATTTAGTTATATATTGTATGTTTATAAGCGTTGCTGGTTCCATATTTAATGTTAAAGCAAAACATGTTTGGTATATATTAACCCTCTATGGTACGCATTATGATGCTGGTTAGGAAAAAAAATTTTATAGTGTTTTTTTGTCTTAAAAAAGACTAAATGAACATAGTCTAAAGAAATTTTATAATTCTTTTTTTTGGGGGGGGGGTTTGTTTTTGTTTGTACCATAACAGTGCACAAGTGAAAAAGTTTTTACAATTAATTTTAACATAATTTATTCAATAAACATGTGTAAAAGATTCAGTAGCTTCAACAGCGTACAATACAAAACATTTCAAATTTAAAAACATTATAAAAGGAACTTTTTTAACCGGTTTCTTGTCTGAATTTTGCCTGTATGCAACATTTTACCATTGAACCAACGACCCATTGAAATTAATGTCTTCAACAGTCTAAGTGTATGAAACTATTAAAAATGAAGGTTTACTCACCTATTAGTAGGAATATATTTTTTCCAGATAGAAAATTTGATTTTTTGTGGCGCAAAATGGCAAAGCTGTTTCCTTTGGAAAAGTCTGCAAAATAGGGTTTTAATATGGCCGCCTGGAAGTCATGTAACAAATTAAAGCATTGCTATTGGTTCCCTAGACTCTTCCCTCTTTTTTAAAGTATCGCTTCACTCAAAAACATGACTTGTAGAAATTTGACAGGCCAAAAATGGGTATGTTGCCTGAGGGCGACACTGTACCATAGAGGGTTAAAAGGTTTATTTGTTCAATGTTGGCCCACGATTTTATTCAAGTTTAAAATTTTGGCCCATTGTGTATTTGAGTTTGACACCGCTGGTCTAAACTAATGAATAAAGGCATGAAAAGAGAAATGAACCCCTCCTCTCTCCTGTGTCTCCTCCAGCTCTACTCTACGCCACCATCTTTGGAAACGTGACCACCATCTTCCAGCAGATGTACGCCAACACCAACCGCTACCACGAGATGCTCAACAACGTGCGGGACTTCCTGAAGCTCTACCAGGTGCCTAAGGGGCTGAGCGAGCGCGTGATGGACTACATCGTCTCCACCTGGTCCATGTCCAAAGGCATCGACACGGAGAAGGTGAGACTCAGGGGTCAAAGGTCAACTGTCAGGCTGAGCAGGAGTAAGGTGTCAAAGCTGATGGTTTTGGTCATTATTATCAATCAAAACTCCAACGTCCGAATAGACATCCATTATTTTATTATTACAAGATTTTATTAGTATAAGTATATTATAAGTATTATTATATATAAGTATTATTAGTATTAGTATAAGTTATTTTTTACAGATATTATTTTTTTTATTATTATTTTACAGGGTTTTTCTTGTTTTTTTTCCCTACATTAATTGCAAATAAGGTCAATAATTTGTATTACAAATATCTTATATAAAATGGACATTGAAATCTTTTATTTTTTACAGCATTTTTCAATTGCTTAATGTTCTTGAATTAAATAGATTACAATTAATTTTATGTAAAAGAACAAAAAATGTAAAAAATACACATTGCTCAATGTAAAACAAAGGCAATTGTATTTATTTTTTACAGTAAAAATTTAAATTTAATGATTTTTTTTCAAATAAATCGTTGTCAAACACATTAAATCAAAACTTTATTGCAGACTCCAACGTCCGAATAGACATCCATTATTTTATTATTACAATATTTTGCAGTTAAATAAACTGAACTACAGTATTCATCCACAAAAAAGTTATTTTTTACAGATTTTTTTTTTTTTATTATTATTTTACAGGGTTTTTCTTGTTTTTTTCCTACATTAATTGCAAATAAGGTCAATAATTTGTATTACAAATATCTTATATAAAATGGACATTGACATTTTTTTTCAGCATTTTTCAATTGCTTAATGTTCTTGAATTAAATAGATTACAATTAATTTTATGTAAAAGAACAAAAAATTGAAAAAATACACATTGCTCAATGTAAAACAAAGGCAATTGTATTTATTTTTTACAGTAAAAATGTAAATTTAATGATTTTTAAAAAAAATAAATCATTGTCAAACACATTATATTTAAGTTAAGAAAATATTCTACAGAAATATATATACATTTATTTTTTTATTTAAAAGATATAGATATTAACTGTATGTTATCCGTATATATTCAAACAAATTATTATTTTTATTAAATTATTAAATTATTATTATTATTATATTATGGTTATTTACTGTTTTTTCACTTTTTTTTTGTTGTTTTTTAAATTTTTCTTTTAAAATTTTTTTCTACAGGGCAGACTATGACACAGACACTCTGCAGCTTTTTGTCTTTCACACTGACGACAAAAACATCCAGTCAAATGCAAAGAAGTAAATGCATAATAAGACCGTTTTAGCGGCAGCAGCACTAAAAGATTATTACATTTGTTTTGTGTGTGATAAAAAAATGTACTTAAGACAGCCGTGGCACAAAGACAAAGAGAAGCAATAAACATAACATTATAACAAAAGCAAACAGTGAGAGAACAGAGAGAACAGAGCTGCCTCAGAGCCAGTCACCAGTCACAAACTGTCCTGACCTCATTTAGCCAAACACACGCTGAGAGCTGAACTGCTGACCCTCACACACACACACACACACACACACACACACACATTCTTGTACTTCTATCTTTGTGAGGGCCCTCATTGTAATAGTAAATTCCCTTGCAAGGTTAAAAGTTTTAATTTTGTTGTGAATTTTTGTTTTCAAAGTCAGTTAGTTTTAATGAGTTTTTATAGTGGGTTTGCTAGTTTTAGTTTAGTATTTATTTTTTTGAAATTAGTTTTAGTTTAGTTTTTATTAGTTTTAGTTTTTTTGTAATGGGGTATTTGTTGGATGGGAGATTAAAAGAGGTCACAGTAAATTTTGCCTTTATTTCCTTTGTCTTATGGATCTTCAAAAAGTGGACAAAGATGAAAACGAAGGACATTTTTACTATAATTTTAGTTAGTTTTAGTTAGTTTTGTAACCACAAATTTCAGTTTCAGTTAATTTTTTAAACTCTCATTTTTGAGAGGACCGGCCAAAATGTCCTCACTTTGCAAAAATGTCCTCACTCTGTTGGTTAAAAACGTGTTCCGGTCCTCACAATGTAGGAAGTACAAGAACACACACACACACACACACACTGCAGCTCACTGCACACACACACACTTTACATTTTAGAATGATGTTATATCATAAAAAACTGATTAGTGTGACTGATGTACTGAGTTTAAGTGCTCCTAGCTCTACTCCTGCTGTAACACTTTAAAGTTTATGATGCATATAACTATAATATAATCAACTAATTACACTACTCTAAATAATCTGAAAAATTGATTTATTTCTTTTTTTCCCCCTCAGACAAACCTCCCAACCTACTGCTGCAACTTTTCAGCAATAGTTTATTTAAAAAAATAAAATAATATGAATAATCTTTCATAATAAATACACTTTATTTATTACTTATAAATATCATAATATATTATATAATTCATTCACTCAAAATAGTTTATATATTTGCCTTTCACATTTTACAGAAATCTGTACAAAATATGTATAAAAATACTGTTTTACTACGGTGAAATTGACCAACAACTCCCAAAAATATGTTGCATGTTTCTTAACTTATATTGTTATTGTGTGCACAATATTTATTTATTCATGAGTGGTCAAAAAAGGCTTGCGTATGTTTTTTTGTTGATGTGCATGTTTTATGCATAGGAGAGGAAAAGAGAGGAGGGAAGGAGTTGGGAAGGAGGACACAAGGAAAGGAAGGAAGATAACCTCAGAGGAGATGAGAAAAACAAACGAGGAGGAGGAAAGGAGATGGAGGAAACAAGGAAAGAGGAAACAAAAATGGGGGAAAAGGAAAGGGAGAGAGGAATAGAAAGATAATTGAGGAGAGGAGAGGAGAGGAGAGCAGAGACAGGAAACAAGGAGAGAGGAGATGAGAATGAAAGGAGTAGGAGGAACAGAAACAAATGAATAAAGAGAGGAGGAGAAGAGGTGAGGAGGAAAGAAGAGGAGAGGCATGATGGACTAAAGGGGAAGGAACAAGGAAACCAGAGAGGAGGTGAGGAGAGGAAATGAAACAAGGAAATGAGGAGATGTGAGAAAGAGGATAAAACAAGGACAGAGGAGACAAAAAAGAAGGAAAAGAAAGAGGAAAGGAAATGAACGGAGGAAACCAGTAAATGTAGAACCAGTGGACACTGAAGAGCTTCATCTGTGTGAACTAATCAGTTTATTTAAACCTGGTGAGTATTTAACATCTTCATGAGAAAATGGTTCACCCTGTTGAGATAAATAATCAGTGAGTAGAGTACACTGCAAAAAAAGAAAAGTTGGGTGAACTCAAAATTTCAAGGCAACAAACTTCGATAAAATTTCAAGTTGGACAATTAAACTAAATATTTTAAGTATTGTTTTTGAGTTTGCTCAACTCTGAATTCTGATTTTTGTCAACTCAACACGACTGTAACGCCGCTATGAAATGTCAGCTAATGTTGCGACCACAATTTTGAGTTAGCATTGATACGCTAATGGCTACTCTTGTAGCTGTAACAAGCAGCGCCGCTAGCATCAGTTAGCCACTAGCATCAGTTCGCCGCTAGCATCAGTTAGCCGCTAGCTTTCGCTAATGACCAAATTTCAACGCTTTCCAGCATTTCACAACAAAGAAATAAGAGTTATCAGAACTATTGTCCCTTGTTGTGAACCCCAACTTAAAGATATAAGTAACAACAACTCACCAACTTGTTTTTGAGCAGACAACTGGCTTCCTTTGTTGTGCTAACTTACATTATTGCCCTAAATGTCAATAATTTATATTTCCAAGTTTTACCAACTTAAATCACTGTTTTAGGCCAAAAAATACAAGTTGTCTTTTTTTGCAGTGTATGTGCTTCGTAAGGTTGTAAGAATGTAATGAAGGCAAACTGAGATTAAAGTGCACTTACTTATATCAGACAGGTCTGATATTACCTGGGGACAGGCGGCCATTTGTAATAACTGTGATAAACATTGATTATTGTAACATCAACCTGTCGTGTCTGTACATTGTAAAGTTGACAGATCTCCTATAAACCAAACACATGCTGCAGCAGCCTTATATTCTGTTTGATTTCAGACTCTGTTTATTGTTATTTCGTTCCTCTGGAGGAACATTCGGAATAGAATTTTATTTTCGGGGCAGATGTCAAGTCTTTTCTTTGCTGATCTGAGACCTGGCCAGTCATAAAATTCTGACCTCAGATGGCTGAGAGGAGCTTTGTGATGATTTTAGTTGATTATTATCATCCAAGAGTCACCGCTCTTTCATATAA
Organism: Centropristis striata; assembly: GCF_030273125.1. NCBI lineage: Eukaryota > Metazoa > Chordata > Actinopteri > Perciformes > Serranidae > Centropristis > Centropristis striata. Next base: position 33,828,574 of record NC_081532.1, on the reverse strand, counting down.
TAATATATAATCTCCTGTTTAAATGGACTATTTGTCAATCTAATAGATTTTCTCAGTATTTTCCAGTTGACTTTCATGCCCTCTGTCTCTCTCTTGAGATCATAATCCTCCCTCTCCACATCATTCCCCCTTTTTTAAAGGTTTTTGCATGAGATAATTATGCACTCTTGAAGAGACCTAAGCTGAGACTGCCCTCAGTATAAATACCTTGGCAGTCAGAGCTGGGGCCAATTAGTGGATCTTTTTTGTCACTCGGGGAGTCGTTACACGCTACGCAGTCAGCTGTTTATGCCAGTACACACCCCAAAAAAGAGGCTCCCAAAAGCATCTATGCTGCTAATATACTCCATTTCAAACAGAGCAAAAAGGATTTTCAAAGGCTGGGGTGTTTTGATGTTGCAGAGGCTGTTAGATGATTTATTGTCTCCCCCCTCGGTCGCTTTTGTTCATATTTAACAAGGAAGATAATATTTTTTGTCTGTGTTTTACCTAAATGCTTTCGTTCATTAGACCCGATTTCTGAATTTGTGTAATGAGCTGCACAAAGCGGTTTCAGTTTATACACTCAGAGGGAGTTAATGAATACAACAGCACAATAAGATGCAGACACACAGACAGGAACCTGCAGCAGAGCATGCTGGGTAATTCAGCAGGGAGACAAGTCTACATGTGGAGGTTTGAGTTATGATCCAGCCTCCAAGAAAAATGTGGCTTCAAAGGTCTGAAGACTGCTTTGTCATGCTGCGAGTCCCAAATGTGTGAGTGTCTTCAAGCTTTCACAGTCATTTCATTGTGGCTCATGTGCAGGTTTATCTCCCAAACAAGTATTGAGTCATATAGATGACAGACTTTTCAGAGGCCAACATTTACATATTAAACAAACTTTTAAAAATTGGTGTTTTGTAATATTAAATTTTTTTTTGAGACACTGAATTTTTAGGTCTTCATTAAATGTAAGCCATAATCATTATAATTAGAAGAAATTAAATAAGACATGAAATGTTTCATTCTGTGTGTAATGGATCCATATAATGTGTTATTTCCACTTTTTGCATTGAATTACTGACACAAATAAACTTTTCTTTGATATTCTAATTCCTTGAGATGCACCTTTATATTTGTGGCTGAGGATTGATGTGTTGGTCTTTGGTGCCTCCAACCAAGGTTATTATAGTTAACGAAAACTAACGAAATAACGAAAACTAGAATTGAAGACACATTTTCGTTAACTGAAATAAAAATAAAAACGAGAGTTTTTAAAAAACGAAAACTAACTGAAACTGTATTTTGCGGTTACAAAACTAACTAAAATTATAGTGAAAATGTCCTTAGTTTTCGTCTTTGTCAACTTTTTTCATACGTAAACCTTTTTGGTTGATATGAAATCTATTTCATCTATCTGGTTTTATGACTTAATAAACTTATTGGGGCTGAGATAGATCAGACAAAGTAAATAAAGGAAACATTTATTGTGACCCTATTGAATCTGGCACCCAACAAATAAACTAAAAAACTAAAACTAACACTAAAACTAATAAAAACTAAACTAAAACTAAGCATTTTCAAAAAATAAAAACTAAACCAAAACTAGAAAACTCACTCTAAAAACTAATTAAAACTAACTGGATTTGAAAACAAAAATTCACAACGAAATTGAAACTAAAACTAATGAAAAATCCAAAACTATTATAACCTTGCCTCATACCTAACATAACAGTTGCTGTTTTAAACACATTAATGTTGTGCAACGGTCGCACTTTTGTCAGGTTTTGTCAACAAAACTTCTTGTTAAAATTTTAGGGGAAAAAGGCAATGAATAGGCTTTGAAAAAGATGGTTAAAATAGTTAAATAAATGTATTCAACAAACGGAAGTTAGGTAGTTATCTTGGTGATGTAAAATGTGACATGAACCATCACACGGGCTTTAAATAGAAGTTATGTTACGTAACTCTCAAACAACAATGTTTGACATACAGAGGTTTTTAACGTACACTACCGGTCAAAAGTTTTAGAACACCCCAATTTTTCCAGTTTTTTATTGAAATTCAAGCAGTTCAAGTCAAATGAACAGCTTGAAAGGGTACAAAGGTAAGTGGTGAACTGCCAGAGGTAAATAAAAAAAGGTAAGCTTAACCAAAACTGGAAAATAATGTACATTTCAGAATTATACAAGTAGGCCTTTTTCAGGGAACAAGAAATGGGTTAACAACTTAACTCTATGGAGTCTTGGGCTATTTTGTCCATTTTGGAATTCTTTTCATGTCTTTGTAAGTCATTTTGTGTCTTTTTGTGTCTTTTTTGGTCATTTTGTGTCTTTTTTTAGTCATTTTGTGTCTTTTTGTGTCTTTTTTTGTCATTTTGTGTCTTTTTTTGTCTTTTTGTGTCTTTTTTAGTCCTTTAGTCCAACATAAATAAAACTTTCAAAACACTATCATGCTCAATAAAGAATTTTAAATGTTGCAAATGTGCATTAATTTCAGAGCACACTGAGAAGTTAAACTGCATCATTTTCAATTAAATTCTGGAAAAGTTGGTGTGTTCTAAAACTTTTGACCAGTAGTGTAGATGCAGAAAAAGCATCAGTTTAATCAGAAGTTGAGAGGATGTCTGTTTCCCTTCCTGTCCTTTCAATTTCTCAGATGGTTCTGTGTAACAAAGCTCAGATTTTCTCCAGGTGTCTGCTGTGCTCTCCATTGAAACCCCCCACAATAACCATGTTTTTTCCCCAGATTAAATCCTCAGAGGGACAGCAGTGTGACCCTGTCATGTCTCTCTGTCTTCCAGGTCTTATCCATCTGTCCCAAGGACATGCGGGCCGACATCTGTGTCCACCTCAACAGGAAGGTACGTCTGTCTGCAGATCAGTCACAGTGGGAGACATTCTCTAATCCTACACAGTCCAAGTCTGTTTATAACGTCCAAAAACGTTAACTCACTGTCAATAAACCTGGGAATGAAAAGTGAAGATGCACTGTAAAAAATGTCTGTAGATTTTACGGTGAAAAACTGCTAAACCATGACAGTAAAAGTCCATAAAATGATAAATCGGTTAATTCAGTTTCAGTAAAAATGAAACACTGTAAATGTATATATCAGCCAAAACAGTATTTTTTTTTTTATTTATTTTTTTTTTTTAAATACATTACTCCACTCCACTGTGTTTGTAGCAAAAAAAATAATACTGTAATATATATACAAGTCATCACTGTAATTTTTGCATTTATCTTTTGTACTTTTGTATCTTTTGTATCTTTTGTAACTGTTAAATGTACTAAACACCAGATCTCTAACAGAAATAGACTGTAATATTTAATGGTGAAATCTTTAATTAATGCGGCATTTATAAAGTATTTTCTTGTCAATTACATGGCAGAACAGTGTTTCTTTTAAAGGAAAAACTTTTTTATTCATACAATAACAAATGTAATAAAATGGCGATCTTAAACGTGAAATCAACAGTGCTAATATCATTTTACCGTAATATTAAAAAAAGTTACACCGTATTTATTACGGTAAAGTTCTGGCAACCACAGCTGCCGTTTTTTTAGCGTAAAAACAACAGGGTTTTTTTACAGTGTGAGTCACAAATCAGATGTGTAATGTTTGCAGTATCATTCTCCTGAAATGGCCTGTAAACCCATGTTGAACCTTCTTCACACTGGTTTTTGTGTTTCTGCAGCAGCAGTTTGTTGCATTTATTAGATAACTAAGTGCAGGTTGAAGGTAGAAGCAGGTAGAAGCTCCTGGGCATCACTGGACTCAACTGATCTGGCTCCTAAAACTTTGGCTCTAAAACTCTAACTGCTGATCTGGCAGCAGACAAAGACTGGTTGTGTAACTGTGTGTGTTACAACCGTCTCCAGTGACTCACACTCAGCCGCTTTTTATTCTGCTTCAATTAGCTTTATATCATTTAAACTTCCATTTCAAGACCAATATGTTTTTATTTATCACGTCATCTTTCAAATCCCCCTAAAACACTTTTTTGTGTAGCTTTCACTTAAATCAGTTAATCAAGTTATTTAGGATGATTATTTTTCCATTTCCCTTTTTACTATGTTTTAGTGATTCATACCTTGTCAATATTAATTTATTTATTCAACTTTTATTCATGAATATTTTTCTAGAATTTTCTCTTGTTTAGCTGTTTTTTATATTAATATTTTATTATTATTATTATTTCTAGTCAAACTAGTGGTATTATCATTATTATTATTATGTTATTATTATTATATGTTTTATTATTTTAAATATCATTACTATCATTAATATTAGTATTCTTCTTAATGCTATTATTATCATTATCATTTTTATTATTTCATTCGTCAGATGAGTCTGAACTGCTTTTCAACCAGATTTTTTTGTCCTTAAAATCTAAAAGTCTTTGTTTTATTTTTGCCTCTCTACAGTTGACCATAAATTAGATCCTTTGGCAAAGAAAACACGTCAGAAAATGCTTAGTAATAAAAAATGAGAGCCACATTTTGCAAAACTGCAAATGCGGTGCTAATTAAGCAGCCGTGGTCCTTTTTTTAAGTTACGCTGACAAATTTTCTAGAATATAAAAAAAACAAAAATAATGAACTCTTGCAATATGCTAATAAGTTGGCCCTGATTTTGCAGGTTTTTTTCCAGATAAATTCCAGTGTCAGTGTGCTCGCTGGCTGAAAACAAGGGATGCAAAATATTTGTAAGTGCTTCAATCAGAGAACAAACAGTCATTTGGCCCTTTTTTATCCTTTTGGTGTAAAGCATCACAAAGCAGCCAGGTTCATACACATGTTGTCTGCAGTTTGACAGTTTCACATTAGAGGATTTCAGAGTTTTGTAGTTCTCAGACTTCAAACACAGCTCTCCCAGCTAAACTGAGGTCCTGAGTGAAGAGACAGAGTTGTGACAGTGTGGTGCTGTGAAGGATTATTTCCTGAGAAAGACTTACATTTGTACCTGAGAGCTTCAGGTGACTGACAGGAAGCACCGATCTGAAAACACTCGGCTCATGTCAGTGAAATAAAATGAAGACGTCACTGTTACAATGATGGATCCAGAGCCGGCCCAAGGCATAAGCGAACTAAGCGACTGCTTAGGGCCCCGTGGCCACTAGGGGGGCCCCAAGAGCAATTAACCAAAAATATGTACATATTTTGTTTAATATTTTGCATGCATGAGTGACACTTTCTATATGATCAAAGATATATTATTGTACAAAAATACAATTTTATGTCAACAACGCCAAGATAAAAGGAATGTTTTCACGTTTTTCAAAAATAATAAACCAGATGACACTTTTACAGTAAAAATAATGCTTTACCATTTGGATTGTTGTGTAAATCAACCCCAAGTCACTCTATAGTTGAATGTGATACATTTTTAGATTAAAAAACTCATGTGACACCCTGGACATCATTCATTCATTGGTATCATTTGTATCATTATTGTATTGGTATTATTTATGTAATTAACTGGGACACCCCCTTAAATGTGTGAAGACATATCAGGCTGACAATAGCATAATGTAAACAACACTGCCAGAGCCGCAATGAGTTTGTAGTAGGTGTGTGAATGATCAACAATCAATATTATTGGCAGAAATAGAGGGCCCCCGAAATTGAATTTTGCTTAGGGCCCCATGGAGGCTTGGGCCGGCTCTGGATGGATCATCTGACTGGAAATCTTCTGCAGATGGGAACACCTGACAGCGTCTTCTACAGACTGCTGAGTTTTTATTACATCATCTTCCTCAGGTAATAACCCTGAACGTCCCGCCCTCTCACTCAGGTGTTCAACGAGCATCCAGCGTTCCGGCTGGCCAGTGACGGCTGCCTGCGCTCGCTGGCCGTGGAGTTTCAGACCACGCACTGCGCCCCCGGGGACCTGATCTTCCACGCCGGAGAGAGCGTCGACACCCTGTGCTTTGTCGTGTCGGGGTCACTGGAGGTCATCCAGGACGACGAGGTCATCGCTATTTTAGGTAGGTGGATCATGTGTCATTTAATCTTTACTGAAGCTCCCAAAAAATCAGTTTCACTGCCTCGATTCATCCAGGAGCTGTTTGTGTGACATGAACATTCCATGCAATACACACCCATTATAATCTCAGAATTTCTCCAAAAATGATCATGGTTATTGAACAGGGATTGATGAAAAACTATATGACCTATCGAAACGTGGATTAATACAACGATACACAAGACTTGTGTCTACTGTTTAAAGTTTAAATGGAGTCTCTAGGTGAAATATTGCCGTAGAAGTAGACGTTTAAAAATCTCCAATTATTGTTCTTTTTCGCTCATTTTTTGTCGGCCATCCCATTCATTTCAATGCAAAATTTTGGGCAGTTTGGTCCCTACAGCTATTGCTGTATGGGACCAGTGCTCGGTGCGATTGCCCCGAGGCCCTAATTACATAAAGGTTGATAAGATACACATAAAATCAGCATCTACACGGTGTCGAACGCCAAGGAGAAAAGTATAATTGTATAAAAGGAACTTCAAATGAAAAACACCTGGAGTCTCTTTTTCTCATCTGTGTGTGAAGTCCAGCATCAGCAACTTCCACAGCGCTAAATTGTAAATAACTTTGGTTTTCGACTGTTGAACAAAACAAGAGGCATCTTGGAAGTTGTTTTAGGGCATTTTTTGCCACCCAAAGATCACCTTTTAGTTCTTTATTCTTCTAATCATACGGGCTGATAAGTGCTGAAACATGCGTTGAGTGTTCTGACTGCAGTCTAATCTGGTGCTCTGTTGTTGTGAGATTAAAAAGCATTCACTGGTGCTCGGTGCAAACTCAGGGCAGGGTAATATTCAGATGCATTTTTGCACGTTTCATGTGACAAATACATTTTAATAACGTCTCTGCAGCTCTCTGCAACCTGGAGCATTTATTTACACTTCTTAATTATAAAACTTTTATTATAATACTTTTTTTTATCATCTGCCTTTGTTCTTGGATATTATTGTTTCTGATGGCATGCTTTTTCCTTTATTGCTCTTTATTTATTTTTCCTGTATTCTGTAATTTTTCTCAATGTGTAAAACTAAGGTTTTTTAAAGTTTCTTTTCTCAGACATCTTGGAAGTTGTTTTAGGGCATTTTTTATTGTGATTTGGCCTATAATTATGGCCTGATATTCATTCAGAACTCCAGCCAAACGGGGTGAACAGAGACTTTCCTTTGTTGTTGGTAGCTTGTGTGAGTGGAGCTCCTGCTAATATAACCTTGTGATGTTAGCAGCTCTGCTCTCTCTCTCAGTTGTAATAATCCGTCCTTCTTGTTATTTGCTGTCAGTAAACGCTCTTCTGGGGCTGCTGATGGTTATGAGAACGAGCACTACACTGGCTGCTGCAGCCATTTTTGCCATCAGTGCTATCTGTGCCTGTCTGGCTCTCTGACATTATCTCTGTTGGCTTCTTATTCTTCCTTTCCGCTCCCCTCGTTCTCTCTCAGCCTCATGAATATTACAGTGCGTGCAGCAGCAGATAAGAGTCTGACTGTTTGTGTTTAACACTTGAAAGCCAGAAACGACGTCTGGCTTTCTAATGTAACCATTGAAGTGACTCAGCTTTCATGCTTTGGCTTTCTGCGTGCGAAATAGCAGGTTTGTGTGTTAGTGGAGCCTTTTCTGACCTGCAGAGTTTATTGTTCACATTAGAAAAGGTCAGAACATTATTTTTTGACTATAACTTTGGTGTTTTCATTTATTTTGTACTTGCCTAGTCTATGGATGTATTGGATAAACTGATGTGTGCTCTGACAGCTGATATAATTATGCATCCAAGGAAAATCCAATAAAAATAATTTTGAAAAAAAAGAAAAGGTCAGAAATGCGTCACCAACAAAAACAACAACTAAATAAAACTTGCTTTCTTAAAACATGACGATCTGGAGATAAAATATCTTTGATTCATTCTTCTCTCAAACAGCCCAGAACCAAACAGATGTTGTTTTTGTAAACTTTTTTTGTGAGTTTTTAGTTGTTTCTCGTTTGCTTTATTGAGTCTCGTTCCACTCATCTAACACGCTGACTGTCTTGCCTGAGACACACACACGTTATGTTTTTATGATTCTTTTATGCCCAGTTATAAATCAATACGTTATTTGGTTTGTACAGCAATCTTTCAACGTGCCAGACTCTGTGTTGTGTTTTTATGTCCTCCTGCTTCCTTATGAGCTCTGTAAGCTTTCCACTGCAGATGTTTCAGTGCTGCACAGTCATAAAGAGTTATCATTGACTTTCTTACCAAACAACAAAGTGCTCAGACTGTAGTCGGACTATTGACTGTAAATCAGGACATAAGTATGGGCGAATAGGGTGATATTCTACAATCTAGTAGGTTTATCTGCCTACTCAGACAGCTAGACGAAGGATTCCCTCCACATTTAATGATTGTTCGCTGTTTTGTTTTGTTTTATGCAAAAAAAGCCTGCTGTTTTGTTTAATTTAGGCTACAAAACCAATTCTCCAAGGTTAGGGCCAACAAGTTCCTGGTTAGGTGTTCTAAAAGTATTTTTATTTACACTATTACACTTCTTAATTATAAAACTTTTATTATAATACTTTTTTTGTTATTATCTGCCTTTGTTCTCTGATATTATTGTTTCTGATGGCATGCTTTTTCCTTTATTGCTCTTTATTTATTTTTCCTGTATTCTGTAATTTTTCTCAATTTGTAAAACTAAGGTTTTTTAATGTTTCTTTTCTAAAAAAAAAGGACTAAAAACATTCCTTTTTAGCAAAACCTTTGGTTCCTCCCATCTAGATGGTTTTTAGATTATGTATGTATGTTTTCTGTTTTTAGCTGTTTTTTTTCCCTTTTTATAATTAGAATGTTATGCTTTTAACCAGATTTCCTGTAATGAAAAGTGCATTACATATATAATGTATTATTATTATTATTATTATTTTAAAAAGTAAAATAAATGCATGTAAATGTAAAGAATTAAGTAGTTATAATGGTTATGGAAAAAAGAAAAATGGCGCACTGAAGTTACGATAACATGCTTTGAATTACATCATTAACTGTTAGTTTCAGATGATAGATGAAGCCCAGTCTCCTGGGTCAAAGTCCTGCCACCCTAAGATCACCTTTTAGTTCTTTATTCTTCTAATCATACGGGCTGATAAGTGCTGAAAACATGCGTTGAGTGTTCTGACTGCAGTCTAATCTGGTGCCCTGTTGTTGTGAGATTAAAAAGCATTCACTGGTGCTAGGTGCAAACTCAGGGCAGGGTAATAATCAGATGCATTTTTGCACGTTTCATGTGACAAATACGTTTTAATAACGTCTCTGCAGCTCTCTGCAACCTGGAGCATTTATTTACACTTCTTAATTATAAAACTTTTATTATAATACTTTTTTGGTTATTATCTTCTTGGATATTATTGTTTCTGATGGCATGCTTTTTCCTTTATTGCTCTTTATTTATTTTTCCTGTATTCTGTAATTTTTCTCAATGTGTAAAACTAAGGTTTTTTAAAGTTTCCTTTGTCAGACTTTATTAGAGGCTATAGTTTTGGAAGGGGGAAGTATTGTTTAGTGTGAAAGGCAAACTGCAAAGAAAGCTTGTGTCACCTTGCAAACACAGGACGTGATGTTTTTACTTTGTTTACATGAATTTGTGGTCTTCTTCTCCTCCATCTCTGCCTTCTGCAGTGGACTGAAACATCAGCTTTAGTTCACCTGGGTCACTGGGAGAATGTATTGCATTATTGTAGATAGACCATATTATCTTAAACAGATCAATGTTACATTATTATAGAAGATAGTGATCCAGAATGCTGCTGTAGAAACTGCTGCAGCCACAGATTGCAGCAGATTATCGTCTTTGATCTAAGATAGAATCCATTCTCTCTGAGCTGTTGATCCACTGCTGCAGACATCAGTGAGAATCAGTTGCAGCTGCAGATCTGTGAAAACAGACCAAATGTGAAAAAAGAACATAAAAATATAATTGCATAGGTATACAGCAAGATGAATGGGAGGAAATATGTACAGAAGCACACAAAGTAACTAACTCGAACAGGTGGCAGGAACTCAGGTGGAAGATTATAATCAGATTCTTTAGGACACCAGCAATCATATTTAAAATGGGGCTCACACACTCAGATAAATGCTGGAGAAGTTGTGGTACATACATTGGTAACCATATTCATATATTTTGGACATGCCTTAAACTGAAAAAATTCTGGGATGAGGTTTTTGATGCACTTGGAAAAGTATTCCATAAAAGTTTTAATAAAGATCCCAAGATGGTAATGTTTGGACTCATACCAAATTACATAAATGGAAGGGGGAAAAAATATCTTTTACAAATATTACTGATTTCAGCTCTTAAATGTATTACTGTTAAATGGTTAAAACCAGACCCTCTAACATACAATATGTGGATTGAGAAGGTCTGGGAAATGTATCACATGGAACAAATAACTTACTCCTTGAGGCTTCAAAAAGATATATTTGTTAACAGATGGAGACCTGTCATGACCATACTAATGCAATAATTTCATGTTACCTTTATTTTATTTTACTTTATTTCACTTAATTTAATTTGATTTATTTCCATTTACACAGTTTATTATTTAATTACTTATTGTTTGTTTGTGTTACTTTGGTTTAACTATGTCATTTATACATACTTGACCTGATGTATATGCTTTAATGCTGTATTAAGCAGATCACAAATGAAAAACAGCAGACTAAATGTGAATTTGTATATGTTTGTATATGCTGCAAAAATTGAAATAAAATTTAAGTTAAAAAAATATATATATAATTGCATGAATATGAAGAGAGGAGTGGTGAAGCCCCTGTTGTCTCTGCAGTCACTTCCTAACTTCATTAGCCAGACACGCAGCAGTCGGAGCATAAAGAGCATGTTAGAAGTTTGATAAATTGCTTCATCACACTGAGGACATTAATCAATAAATTGTCAGCTGGTTGTCATCTGGAGCGGCTGTTCTGTGGAGAGATGGACAGGGTCAAACAACAAGTCTGTTTTCAGTTCCTTCTGACATGCTTCATCCAAACTATGTAGCTCACATTTTGAAATCATTGAGCTTCTGCACTCAAAAAAATAATTAAGCCAAAAAAGTGGACTTTATGTAATTTAATTACATGTAAATTTTCCATGTAATTTTGTTACATAAGTTGAATGTAAAAGGTCAAATTAAATGCAATGTTTTCTATCATTTAAAAGTAATATAGATACATTAAATAACGTTAATGAAAATTTCTACATAAACCGAATGTGTAAATTTACTTAAAGTTTATGTATACTTTTACATAAACCTTATGAGTTTATTCATACATTTACTTAAACTTTAAGTAAATTTACACATTAAGTTTATGTAGAAATTTGCATTAAAGTTATTTAATTTAGCTGTATTACTTTTAAATGAAAGAAAAACATTGCATTTAATTTGACCTTTTACATTCAACGTATGTGACAAAATTTCATGGAAAATGTACATGTAATTAAATGACATAAAGTCCACGTTTTTGGCTTAATTCTTTTTTTGAGTGTGGTCGTTTCAGTTAAGAGCACCAGTGAATATGTTTACATGCAAACTCATTCTGTTTTGTTATTTCGAATGCAGCATTTTCCGATGAAAATATGTGGAACATGCCGATATTATTCAGGTTTCAGGAGCATTATGAGGACAAGTTTACAGTGCATTCAGAATCTGCATTTCAATTAAACTTTTCACCGATTGTTACAAACAGCTTGTTTACCATCAGCTTTGTCTGCTGCACACAAACCAACGAGACAACAGTTTGCAAGGTTTTGGTTTATGATGCATGCCCAAAAGAAAAATTTCTGGGCGGAAAATATGCATACTATTTATCTGAATAGGTAGGAAACTGGAAAGGGCAAACAAAAGCAGAAAAAAATACAGAATTTGAAGTAGAGTGAGACCATGTCTTGCAGCTCTCTGGATTAAATTACAGCCAAAACAGTCACTACAATATGTTCCTCAAGAAACAACAGATTCTAAACTCATATTTGATCAGTGCTGCCTAGTTTGATAGTCTGACTTTAAGTCTCAAGCAGTTATTAATATGATTGATAACTGCAGCTGTCGCTCTAAATATTATCTATACTTTAATATTAACAGTTTTTTGGATATGAACAAATAAAGCTACACCAACCTTTTTAATAAGGTGGTTGAAGGAATGAAAGAGGAACGCTGTGGCCCTGGAAAACTTTCTCTTTTTAGCACAAATAACATTTTTAATGTGATAAACAACATCTGTCATTAATCAGAGTATGCACAGCTGCATGTAAATGGGAATATTGGGGCAATATTCATTTTCATAGCCATGTATACAGCTGAGTAGGCAAAAACCAGATTATTTTGTGCATGTAACATAGTCAGTGTGAGCTTTAGATTTCCTGCAGGAAGCTTGTGTCATTTCTGTAGAGGAACATTAACTTCTGCAGCTCCACCAGGTCTGATCTGAAGCACACACTCTTCAATGTAAAGTATAATTTTCTGCTTCACAGATACACTCGTTCACATCAATCGCCTTGTTGCAAGTTTCAAAAGTTTGCAGAAAGACTTTGGAAACTGCATCAAAGATGGGTGGCAATTATCCTGCAGCCTCCTTTTAAAATTAATTCTTCACACTGTTCAAAAGTAAGCAGAGTGATCATTAACTTCTCTGGCTGATTTAAGTTTTCATTTTATTTTATTTTACTTATAACCCCACTCAAATACGTCTATATTACAGTAAGCCATTGCTAATAAGAAAATAGTTGTGTGTGAGGCTGTTATAGCTCAGACTGGCCTTTATTTCCTTGTGAGGACTCTGTGTGTGTTTTGTGCTGCTCTTGTTTGCTCTGTCAGTTTACTGTTAATGCAGAGTTAACACTGGTTCATATGAAAGACTTCAGGGAGCAGAATCTCCTGTTAGGTGTGTTAAGCATCTGCAGGAAATCACAGCAAAGTCCTGAAGAATGAACCTGATCTACCAGATGGTTTGTTCCACAGAACCATCTGAGTATCATTGGAAACTGTTTGAAAAAGGGCAAACACTGAGCTGGCAGCAGCTCCTCACAGGTGATGGATTTGCGTCAGTAATCCTGTGATTCTTGCATGTTTACTAGAATTCAGTTGCTGTGGAAGATGAATGAATGTGTGAATGAAATAATAGCCAAGAAGAGACTCTGAATGCCTCAATAATGGATATGACTTTGTTGTTGTACTGATGGGATTAATGCTAAAGATTGAAAATAGATTTTGTAATATCAATTTTCTTCTGCTCCACCACTTTTGTATTTCCATTTGCAGAGGATGATATTTGATTCTGAGATAAATATTTCCACAACTGTTGGATGGATTTCTGCCTCCAGCCTCTCCTGTCCTCTCCTCTCGGCTCTGTGTAAACAGCCTCTCCTGTCCTCTCCTCTCTGCTCTGTGTAAACAGCCTCTCCTGTCCTCTCCTCTCTGCTCTGTGTAAACAGCCTCTCCTGTCCTCTCCTCTCTGCTCTGTGTAAACAGCCTCTCCTGTCCTCTCCTCTCTGCTCTGTGTAAACAGATTTTCAGTGAATATTTGTCACGTGACCGTTGGTCTCAGCAGAATCAATCATGTCTCCACAGTGTCTCTGAGGAGCAGAATTTAATGTTTTTAACAGGATCTGGTTAGTGCATTATTATTATTATTATTATTATTATTATTATTGTTTTAAATGACACATGTAGGATAACGAGATTCTGACACAAATATCAACATTTTAAGCTTCATTTTGGTCACTTTTTATAACAGAATATTTCGTAATCAATGATCCATTCAAGGACTGTTGGAAGGTTAAAATTTCACCAATAATGCCTGTTTTTACAGTTTCTTTCTACGATTATCTTTTGCAATCTTTAGAAGAAAAACCATATGTTTCAAAGCAGGTTGGGAATGTATTAAAGATGACATATTTTGTTATTATGACTGATTCAGCTGTATGTTTAAGTTCAGCAGACTGGAGAGTCATTCCATCCCTCCACATGCTTTCAATGATTTCTAATTTTCTATGAACCTTTTAAAACCTTTCAAGGACCCTCCAGGGTCCACAGGCTCATTTTGGGTAACGACTAAACTCCCCAACAATAATTGGATAACTTGTTGTTGTCAAACTTTGTGTTACTTAGCAACCAGAGAAATGCTCCAACAACGCTCAGAGCTGCAGTTTGTGTTTTGAGCAGGAGAACAAAGCTGCCGTGTGATCACAGCCTGAGCGCGTAGAGAGGGAGGAGGAGGAGGGAGGAGGAGGTGAGGGGTAGATGGATGGAGGAGGACGAGGCGGTGGAGGGATAAGAGTTGGAACGAGCGAGAGAAAAGGATTGAAGAGGAGAGTGGCTGTAAGGAGGAGCATGATAAGAGGTTTGTCTGTGTGTTCTCAGCACAAAAAAAAAGAGCTTCATTCTAAAAATCGCTTTCCTCTTGGAAGTTTTCTGTTCCTCGTGACAGCCGTCCCCTTTTTAGCCAACTTCTTTTTTTTACGCCAAGAAAAGGAAAAGGAAGTTCTGCCAGAACCAGAAACAGAAAGCAGCAGCGATAAAGAGAGCTGAGAGCGGCAATAAAAGGACTTTTACATCGCCATTTGTCTTTGGTTTACATTGTTTACAGAGTTTGGGGTTTGATATATAGGTGAAATATATAGAGTGGAAAGGTGGAAGTTTCCAGAACATTCTTTCTTGATAATTTTTAGCCTTTGGAGTTGTTTTATGTGGAGACAGTCAGCTGTGTCAGTGGTTAACATGATCTGGAAAGAATCGAGTGTCCTGCAGTTGTTTTGTTCTACTTCAGTGTTTTTTCCCTAAATTCATTCAGGAGCTAGCCTGGGTATACCCAGACTGCCTTGCGCGCTCGAATTTAATTTCGAACTGCGGCGGGGTCTGGAAACTAGGAAGCATTCTTAGCCCTGTTTTAGGGATCCAATTACAGAGTGGGGAGGGACGGCAAGACGATGACGCGTACTACTCGGCACTTGGAAGCTTGTAGTTTTCCGGATCCAACATGGCTGCTGCAGACGCGAAATTCTCTTTAGCTGTAGATGGTGTTTTAAATAGTTTAGAGCCAAAGTTGAAAGGCGAAAGGTCTCTCGGCGGCTCCGCTGTCCCCCGGCTCGTAGTGAGATCACCGGTAGCGGGGCTATTAGCGCTGCTAGCGGCGCGAAGCACCGGCGCTACCGCAACGCCGGTGATCTGGCTACGAGCCGGGGGACAGCGGAGCCCCCAGAGACCCGCAGCAGCTTGTTTGTTGCCCATAAAATCAGTGGATGTGTGTGGCTGAATGACATGAGGGGGAATAAAGCATGAAAATAAATAATCTTGCAGAAAGCGAGAACTGGAGAAGCAAAGCAGCAAACAGCACTCTCTCACAGACACACACACAACAAACATCCATCTCTGTTGCTCTACTACGTCATCTGGTATAACTGATCTGATTGGCTAAGAGCTACCTACACACGCTTTGATAGACATTCTAAGCGTCCAATAAACGGCTCCGGAGGATCGTAAACCACGCCTCCTCTACGGAGAAATACATTGTTGGTTGCCAGACTAGACCTCATTTGAGAATAGTCTGGTGTTAGCCAGGCTAACCAGATCCTTCTATTGGTTTTGTGTTTATGCTGCATGACTTCCTGTTTTGTCATTGGTGCAGTAAGTGCTCCTATTAGCTGCTCAGTTACAATAATGCAACAGATACTCATTAATGGTAAAGAAGCAGAAATGCACATGCTGGTTTCACCTTCTAACACACACAGACGGACTGACCACATGAGTGATCAGCTGCTGAGCACAGTAGGGGACAGAGAGACAGAGGGAGATGGAGGATTTCTTTCAGTTTATAGCAGCTCAAATGCTTTTTTCCTTTTTGGAACACATTCAACTTGTGGAACAGAAGGTTTGAAGGCAGGAAAATGGGATAAATTGAGATGGAGGAGAAGAAGGGGAATGATATGAGAAAGAAAGAGAGAGTAGAATAATGGATAAATGGAAACTGGAGAGGATGGAGGCAGAGTGAAAAATGTGAGAACGTTTTTATAGAAAGGAGACAAGGAGAGAAAAGGGGACAACAAGATATGAGGAGTGGGGCTGTTGCCAAGCAGATAACGAGAAAAGATGAGAGGATGGATGGTAAAAAAAAGAGGGAAACAGAGGGGAAAGGTTAGAAATATAGAGGAAGAGTTTGAAAGAATTTGAGAGAGAATCGAAGCAGGGAGAGAGTGTTGGTTGTGGTTTCTAAAGCCACTGATTTCCCCAGGCTGAGGAGAGAGGCTGCTCCCCGAGGCTGTAACACACTCTGCTCTCATTAGTGTCCAATGGCATCTGGTTGACACACACACACACACACACACACACACGCAGAAGAGGTACATGTAGGAATGCGAGTGTGTGTATTTCTTTTATTGCGGTTCTTTAATGTCTCCATGTAAGGCCGGTGGAAATGAGTTTTCTCTTGGGGGAACAATAAAGTATAAATACACACGACATCACATGAACACAATAGTTTTCCCACAGTAACAAGGCAATACTGTGGCAGCACCTGTAAATACTCATAAGTAATAACCCTCTCATTTCCCATCATGCACCAGGCTCTCTGTGTCCCGTAACAAGCTCACTCAGCAGCGGCTGCAGTCGGCGGTGACGGCAGGTGAAGTTTGTCTTGATTAAAATGATTCTGGAGGCTTGAAAACAGTCCAACAGAAACTCAGCCGGACCGAAGTCGATAGTTTTTGTGAAAAGAAAGGTGACCACATCATTTGTTAAAGCGTCTGACAGCTGCAAGAAAAGACAAGCACCCAAGATCAATCTTGTCAAATGTCCTGAGAAACACAATTTTATGACTGACGATCAATGACAAGTCGGTTGGCAGAAGTTTACAGAGACTTTGCTAAAAACAAAACAAGCAGATGAAGGTTTTCAGCTCCAGTAAGAACCATAGACTGTATATAAATAATGGACGTAGTCACCGTGACGTCACCCATTGGTTTGTGGCCCGTTGGAAGCCTCGAGTTCGGCGTTACACTCGTCGCCATCTTGCGTCGCCATCTTGTTTCTGATACGTGGAGCAGACCATATTTGGACTGTGGAGGAGGAGAGGGATCTGATCACTGACTACAGCCTCTCTACACCTCAACCTGACTGAGAGAAGCTGCTGCTAATTCATGTTAGCATTAACTGGAGCATTAACTGGGATGTTAGTTTTGGCTAGCAAAAAAACAAAAACAAAATGTATCTTTCTTACCTCAGAAAACTGAGCAGCGACTCCTTGGAGTGTCTGTTAGTCCAACCAAACACTGAACAAGACATTTACTGAACAAAACGTTCAAATAAACTGTCATTAAGTGAAAATACAGTGAAAGGGTCAAAGTTATGAGACCAAACCGCTAAACGGCCTCTTTTCTTTCTATATAACGTTATATATAACTTTATTGACACGTTGCCGTGGATACGCATTGCTCTGCTTCTCTCCTGGTGACGGCTCGCCTTGTTAGTGACCTGTCAATCAAAGCTAGAAACGCCCCAAATCATACGATTCTTTATCTTCTATTTTCTTCTAAATGGGGCCATTATTAGAACTATTGACATAAAATTGTCTTGAAGAAGATTTTTTACTAGCGATTGAGACCATAATGTTGTGAGATTCTGTTCAGTGAGTGGGGGTCGTGGACAACATGGATGTTAAATTGGGGGTCGCGACTCAAAAAGGTTGAGAACTACTGCTTTGGATCATCTTCAGTGAGCAGTGCTTATAATAATGTGCTTCAAATAAACGTAAATACAATCTCCTGAGTCTTTAAAGGCATTATAGCCCAATAAATGTGCCGAAAAAAACAAAAAATTGGAAAAAATCTATGTCAACTTTTGGCCATTTACTTGAAATAAATGGGATTTCTTACCAGGTTTATTTTTTGTTTGAAAGTTGCCTGTTTCTACCAGAACTTGAATGGATTATTTTGGGTGACAGAGCAGCTGGACGGACAGACGAACACACACCGTCAGCCCTTTAGCCTGAATTATCTATTGATGATTTGTGCTGTGCTCCGGAGGAAATTCACTCCGTCTTTTCTTTTTTTTTTTCTTATCCTTTTTTGTTTTTGCCAAAATGATGAGCTGATTAATTTCTTAATCCATTATTCATGCTCGGTTATGAGAAGGGGATTTCAGTCTGGCCTTCTATTCACACAGCAATATGTTCTGGCCCAGCAAGCAATACGTCAGCGGCGAACAGGAGGAGATGAGCCTCCAACCACATATGAGTCTGGCTGCATTACAAGATCCAGTAATTTGAATCAGTGCGGGGCTGTTTTGATGTGGAATACATTAGAGGAGGAATTTATTAAGAGTGTAGGTTAAAGGGAGGATGATGAAAGGCAACTTTAAACTGAGATTCTTGTAAAATATCTTAATGCAGCTCTGCTTTTCATATCCATCTTAGATATCTTGCTTTGAAACTGAGACTTATCCCCACATATAAAAGTATCCTCTGTCCTTTTGGTGACAACGTTGTGTACCAAACAGGATGTACCTTGTACCTGTGTTTAAGTGTTTAAACTCATGTTGGGAAGATGTTTACAAAAGACGTGTTATGCACAACATGGTCTCACAGGAATCTGTGAAATAGCCACGGATTTGCTTAACTCAAAATCCGTGGAATAGCCACGGAATCACTCAAATTTCCGTGAAACTGACACGGATTTCGCTACAATGCAAGTTAATGCCAGTCATATCCCGTGGCTATTCCAACATACAAAGTGATTATGTACATTCACTGAGTGAATATTTAGAAAATAAAACATATATTTCTCGCTAGAAATGTGATCAAAATCCATTTTTATGCAGAAACTAAGTCAAAATATTGATTTTTTTCACTAAAAATGAGAGAACTGTCCGCCATGTTTTTTGTTCTGACCGCCGGGACCTTGAAAGTCACGTGACTTGGAACAAACCAATAGGAAGAAATATCCTTGGAATAGCCACGGGATATGACTGTCATTAACTTGCATTGTAGCGAAATCCGTGTCAGTTTCACGGAAATTTGAGTGATTCCGTGGCTATTCCACGGATTTTGAGTTAAGCAAATCCGTGGCTATTTCACGGATTCCTGTGAGACCAGGTTCGTTATGCAGCCATTGTCTTTTTTTAAATTCACTGATGGCAGCAGTCTCCTGGGTGAAAGTCATGCATCTTTTTACCTATTAGACGGACTTTGTCACTCCTTATACCACTTTGCCTGACTGCTGGAGCACTTGTTCTGATCATCTGATGTTGCTGCAGATCGATTCACAGTGAAGTTTGTTGAAAGCTTGTTTAGCATTTCAAACAGACGCTAAAAGTTGCCGTGTGTGTCGCTATTTATTGATCTATAAATATGTTTTTCAGGCTTTTACTGTTGGCCGTCAAGCAAAAGAAATCTGTACTGGTTGGTTCAGACGTTAAAAACAAGAAGTCTTTATTTAATTTTTTTTTTAGAAGTTGTACATTTCTTGTCCACGTATTTACATGTCAGAGATCAGATCTGATTTCAACCTAAAATGCTGTTGATTTGCTCTTTAAGGTTGAGCTTGAGTTGAGTTTTTACATAGTCATCAGCAGAGTTTGAAGGAAATTTAAGATTTTATTGTGTCTTTATTCATGCAGCCTCATTCTTGTAATTTAGGCAACAGAGGAAGGACACATTAAAAGACAATTTAAAGGCATTATGGTAGTTTTTAGTAAAAAGATAATGTCAAATTCGAAAAATAGCTTATTATTTATTATTTCTGTCTTAATCCATGTGGGCTTGTATGTGCATGACAGAAAACGCTGCTGTCATTTCATCACTTTTTGATTAACCATGCTGCACACATTTGCACATTCATAAAAAAAAAAGGCTTTTAGAAAATGATTCATGTTCTGAATCTCATATAACACAGAACTTTATTTATCCCGAGGGAAACACACGGACCATATGTTGCAAAGACTGGACACAGCAGCATAATTAATACATCAGTTATCCTAATTAATGCTCTTATTAGCATAAGTGGTTATGATTAATATCACACTGATCATGTTGGGACTTTTCGGCAGATCGAGTTCCTCTAGTTGAGAGCAGAATGAGCTTCATTAAACTTCTTTATTGCTTTTTTTTTCTACAGTGAACATATTGAGTAGAACTCATTAATCATTCATCAATTCTTGTCTGAAAGTGGAAATATTAGAGCAGTGTCCGATATATTGCACAGTAACTATTTATCTGTGGCAGGGGCAAAATTTGTGCAGTCTGGAAGATCTATAATTATTAAAACGGGTGCTTGAGATGCTAATAGCAGTATTTTTAATGCAATAAGGAGCGTGCATGCTGCTCTTGGTGGATCAGTGTCACAGCAGCTGTGAAACCGTCTCCACCCACTCAGTTTTCCCAGATAATGTCCTGACGGGGGCAACAGCAGCATCAGCACACCAGCTGAAAGTCTCAGCCTGAGCAGCAATCTCAGGCCGATGTGCCGTGAGCTGCAGTGCAAGATAAAGCAATACGAGGGAACACGCCCTGCATGCCCACAGGCAATTTCTTTTTCTGCTGATGGGGGATACAGGCAGCGGCAGCATTCTGATGCTTCGACACATTTGTCAGGATGTTCAGTGTGAGTTGATCCTCATGTAGACAAACCAAATGTGGAGCAGAATCTGTAGGCAACGGAAAAAGATTTTGGTTTCTGGATGAGTCAGAGTACTATTCACTGTGAGCGCACATTAGTTGCATTCAGGTGAACAGTCTGTGTGCACTGCAAAAAAGCCAACTTGTATTTTTTGGCCTAAAACAGTGATTTAAGTTGGTAAAACTTGGAAATATAAATTACTGACATTTCGGGCATTAATGTAAGTTAGCACAACAAAGGAAGCCAGTTGTCTGCTCAAAAACAAGTTGGTGAGTTGTTGTTACTTATATCTTTAAGTTGGGGTTCAAAACAAGGGACAATAGTTCTGATAACTCTTATTTCTTTGTTGTGAAATGCGGGAAAGCGGTGAAATTCATTAGCGAAAGCTAGCGGCTAACTGATGCTAGAAAGTAGATAACAGTAAGGGAACTGTAAAATTAAAATTAACAGTAGTGCTGCCAGTATTTTACTGTTAATTTACAAGACAATTGTTTCAAAACAGCCACTTTTTATTTATTTTTTTACAGTTTAATCACTGTAACTAGTAAATTTGTAGCCTATTACATTTCACATGTAACCTCTCCAACACTAAAGTGAGCACATCTGTTATTCCAGCAGCTAGGAAAGAGTAAAAGGATATTTTGCATCCCTAATATTCAGTGTGTGTTCAGAGTGCATGAAGTACTTATTCCCTGTGAGCAGCCGTGCAGAGGTTCTGCTTGCTGGTGAGTAATCAGCAGCATTACGATGGCCGGTGACGGGTCACGGCATGATGTAACCAGCTCCGCCTGCCCAGTCCTCACAGTCCTCGTTGTGATTTCGGTAACACTTTACAATAACCAACTAAATAATGTTTATAGATGGTTTACAAACCAATTATTAACCATTTACAAAGTGCTTTACATATTTAATCGTTGAAAGTTTTCAACCAATTTCTTAAAGGTGTATGAATCATTTCAAAATCATTAACATAAATAATATGGAGTTAAAATATTAAAATGGGTGCAACTAAAACTATTTATAAACAATTAATTATAATTTAATTTAATAATAATAATAATAATAATACATTTTATTTGTAATGCACTTTACATTACAGGAAATCTCAAAGTGCTACAGGTTAAAAGCATAACATTCTAATTATAAAAAGGATAAAAAAAGAAAAACAGCTAAAAACCGAAAACATACATACATAATCTAAAAACCATCTAGATGGGAGGAACCAAAGGTTTTGCTAAAAAGGAATGTTTTTAGTCCTTTTTTAAAAGTCTCTATGGACTATGAATTTACTATTAAATTAATAGTAAAGTAACTATAAACTTACATTAATAGACATGTTTATAAATGAATATACATGTATTTGCCATTTATACATGATTAAGTTAGTTAAACATTAATAAATTATGTATATACCATTCTAAATGGTCTATAAACAGTTTATAAATGATGATTAAACATTAATAGTTTAAACCGTTTATAAATGATGGTTATTGTAAAGTGTTACCGTGATTTCTAACCCCACTGTAAGAGTCAAGCCTCCTCCACCAGCCCGGCCTGTTTGACCAGATCCGCATCCAGACAGCTAATTGGCGAGGAGCTGTGGATCCCCGGGGAGCTCATTCCAGACGAGTCCTGCTGCCTGAGTCACCGTTGGATGTTTTGGAGAGGACGGGGCCCTCGGGGGCGCAGAGGAGGTGCAGAGGAGGCGCTGTGGAGCTGAGATCCACTCACTCACACACTCGCAGTGACACACACAATCTGTCGGCGTTTTGTGACACCGTGCCGTCTATTACTCACGCTGCTGTGACAGCTTGTGGATTGCTTTTCGTCACATCCTATCCGGGTCAGCGCAGGAAAAATGCTGAGCTGATGGTTGTGGCAGTTTGACACAGATTTGAGTCCTGATGAGCCCAGATTTACCTTTTCTCTGTGCCTGTTGCAGCCAGAGTGCCACTGGAGCTCTTCAGGGAATAGTTGTGCTATCATATTCCATTTTCTACTCATTAAAAAGTTCTGTACGTGGTTTTATTTGCTCCTACCTGCTCTGTTTCTGTATTTCATGCTTCACTTCGTGCTGCTGATTGAAAATACGACCTCACTGAAGCCTGTTTGGAGTTTATAATAAAATCCTCTCAGATTAGTTTCTCTCTGCAGCTTTTGATGACATGTGAAACATTTGATGCTGCTTATGATTATGATCCTTCATCCTCTTTATTATCACCAGAACAACTGTGGCGTTGCCCAGGAGACGCTCACAAGTGTAAACACGCGTTCATCTGCTCTCAGTGATTAGCATGAGGAATTTATGCTGGCAGTTGATAAGTCAAGTGTCCAGGTGGCTGCAGTTGGATACAAACCAAATGAGGGAAAGCAGATCAATTGGAGAGGGTCAGTGCTTCAAGCTTTTTTAGGTTTTAGTCTAGTTTTTGGAAGGAAATAACTTCTTCATGAAAAATCTATTTCACCTTTTCCATCCCTGCCATGGATCATTTTTTGTTGTTGTCTTTTTGGGGTTTAGGGGGGAGATAGCAGGTCAACAGTAGATGTCACATATTAATGGTGTGCATCCTCTGAAAGCTGGAAACCTGAAGATTAACTTTTTTAGGTTTTATTTTAGGTTTTATTTTATTTGCACAGTTAGAATTACATAAAATGACAAAGATAACATATAATGTAAAGTGCAGGGAGAGGCAGAAAACCCAGATGGGCTTATTTAAAGCCTCCACCCAAAATTTCATTAGAAAGTAATAAACTGATAATAGAAAAAACAAATGTATAAAATCAACAAGTTATAATGACAATAACAAAAACAATTAAAAACAAAAATGAACATGTTAAAAAAGTGTATTTGTGTGTGAACTAGAATTTCAAAACAGCAGTTAAATGAGCTTTTAGACATCTTTTGAAGCATTTTACAGAGATGGAGTCCTTTGCCAGATGGGAAAAGGTATTTATCCATCATATGGTCCCTAAATTGAACAACAAATTGACCTCTGCATGTCAGAAATCTTGGAGGATGAAGATCTAAAGATTGACGCGTTGAATAAGAGTGAATCTGAGAATTAAATTTAAAATAAGTCTTAAAGTGCTTTGGAAAGTTTTCATGATCTGAATATACCTTAAAAATAAAAACACATATTTGAGAAATATTGATGTCATGAACAGTAAGTATCTGGAGTTTCTGAAAGAGGAACAGATGAGGCATATGACTCAGATCTGGTTGCCATCCTAACAAAAGCAGCGTGTAAGGGTTCAGAATATCATGATTGAAGCATCTGGAGGCTGTCCCCACGCTCAATAATGTCTCTTAAGTTGTTGCAGCAATAATTGAGTTGATAACATTTGTTGCAGTTTTCCAGCAAAATTTTACCATTATTTGACCACTAAAAATGCTGAAGACTCCCTCCAAAATAACACATGAAGACATGAAGACCTTGAGGAACACCGGAGAAAAATCCATGCTGTGATTTGTTAACAGGAACTTTTGACATTTTGGAGATTTTTGCAAGACTTCAGTGACCAGCACTTGTGCTGTGTTGCCTCCTGAGAAAGCCCCTTATTGTGAATCTAGTGTGTCAGCCATCCATCCTCTGAATGCTCCAGGTCTCTAGTTTGTGGTTGTAAAGTTTCATGAGGCTGTGATTATCCTAGAGGTCACAGCAGCTCATTTTATACACTGAGCTCAAGTTTTAAAACACGACTGGCCACCGTGGTGCCATCCTAGATCCTCATATGGTGGATAAAACAAGATGCAGAACACTAATCAGTGCCTTTAAATGCAGAAATTGCAAAGAAGTGCCATCTAAGGTGCCCTTAAAGTTGAGAAAAACACGATGCACTGTCATATAGGCTGCCCTACATGCAGAAAAGCTTTTGCATGCTGGAAAATCACTGCATTTTTTTTTTACACAGCCCCTTAACCCTTAATAGGACACTCATTGAAATACTTGCAAATTCCAAATTTCAACCCTAGAGAATATTGGAGGATATTACATACTGCCAGAATGTGTAAAAAAAACATACGGACCCGGGGGAGGGGGGTAATATTTTGAGAAAAAAAAGTTTATGAGATTAAAGTGGCAAATCTATGAGAAAAAAAATGCGCAGATTTATGAGATTTAAAATGGTGAATCTGAGTAGTTTTTCCCCCCACTTTTTTCTCGTAAATCTGCGATTTTTTCACGCTGATTTTCCACTTTAAATCTCTGAAATCTGCAATTTTTTTCTTGTAGATTTGCCACTTTAATCTAGTAATTTATGTGTGTAGTTTGTACGACTGTTTCTTTCAGATTTTTTTTCTAAACTTTTTAATTTTAAAATTGGAGGTCAAGCTCAATAAAGTTAATATTATTATATTATTATCATACTGATTGGTCAGATGTCATGGTGTCACTGTCTGTGATGTAGCCTGATCTTTGCTGATTAGCTGGAAGAAATCCATGTGGTTCTACCACCAAACAGAGAGACATGGGGACCTCATTTAGATATCTACGGTATTTCATACGGTATCTTTGAAAAATATATATATACGCTACTGGTCAAAAGTTTTAGAACACACCAACTTTTCCAGAATTTAATTGAAAATGATGCAGTTTAATGTCTCAGTGTACTCTGAAATTAATGCACATTTGCAACATTTAAAATTCTTTATTGAGCATGATAGTGTTTTGAAAGTAAAAAAAAGATTAAAAATCACATTTTATGTTGGACTAAAGGACTAAAAAAAGACACAAAATGACTAAAAAAGACACCAAAAGACACAAAATTACTAAAAAAAGACACTAAAAGTCACAAAATGACCAAAAAAGACACAAAATGACTTACAAAGACATGAAAAGAATTCAAAAATGGACAAAATAGCCCGAGAGTCCATAGAGTTAAGTTGTTAACCCACTTCTTGTTCCCTGAAAAAGGCCTACTAGTATAATTTTGAAATGTACATTATTTTTCAGTTTTGGTTAAGCTTACCTTTTTTTATTTACCTCTGGCAGTTCACCACTTACCTTTGTACCCTTTCAAGCTGTTCATTTGACTTGAACTGCTTGAATTTCAATAAAAAACTGGAAAAATTGGGGTGTTCTAAAACTTTTGACCGGTAGTGTGTGTATATATATATATATATATATATAAAACTACTGCACATGCATATAAAACTGAGCCCACTAGCTATTTTATTTAATTGAAATATGAACATGTTAAGGTCACACTGTTTGATCGACAGACACAAGCTGCACCACTGCGACACAAATTTTAAATAGTTTTTTGTGATGTGTTTTTGCTCAGAAAATGTTTTCATGTTGTCCTGATCCGTTTTCATCCGAGCGGTGTTCACTTTGACTGACAGCTCTCCAAAGAAACTGCTGCCAAACCTCCAGCAGCTAAAGCAGATGAATGAATCCATCATTGGACAATCTGCCTCTTAATCCAGTTTGCTCTCTCTTTACACGACACCACCTGTATTTTCATTCTCAGTTGTGCTGCCACTTCTCTTTTTGAATTACGTTACAGCACAGCGGGCTGTTTTTATCTCAGGGTGAGGCTGCAACATCACTCTTTTTAGAGTATTTTTTCTTTTCCATGTTTTCTCCTTTCCATTCCTCTTGGATTATGTTGGATCTGAACCTGATGGGATCACTGTGACTGAACCTGTTACTTGTCATTTTGTAGCAGCAAGGTCTGATTGTGTTTGTGGTGAAATCAGCTGCTCTGGTTGCTAAGGAAGGACTTGGCCAGGTAAAACAGTTGCTAAGGACAGAAAAAGAGAGGAGGGCTGTGGTTTATGCAGAGATGCAGATGTGTACTCTAGATCCAGACTGATAAAACATCTGTATACTGTTGTCTGTACAAGCAGCTTTTAATGATTCAGACTTTTAGACTGCATTCACTCTGCAGGTTTTAATGCTCAATTTGGATTTTTTTGCACAGATACACTGCAAAAAAGCCAACTTGTATTTTTTGGCCTAAAACAGTGATTTAATTTGGTAAAACTTGGAAAAATTTTTTACTGACATTTAGGGCAATAATGTAAGTTAGCACAACAAAGGAAGCCAGTTGTCTGCTCAAAAACAAGTTGGTGAGTTGTTGTTACTTATATCTTTAAGTTGGGGTTCACAACAAGGGACAATAGTTCTGATAACTCTTATTTCTTTGTTGTGAAATGCGGGAAAAAGGTGAAATTCATTAGCGAAAGCTAGCGGCTAACTGATGCTAGCAGCTAACTGATGCTAGCGGCGCTGCTTGTTACAGCTACAAGAGTAGCCATTAGCGTATCAATGCTAACTCAAAATTGTGGTCACAACATTAGCTGACATTTCATAGCGGCTTTACAATCGTGCCAGAGAAATTCGGAGTTGAGCAAACTCAAAAACAAAACTTAAAATATTTAGTTTAATTGTCCAACTTAAAATTTTATCGAAGTTTGTTGCCTTGAAATTTTGAGTTCACCCAACTTTTCTTTTTTTGCAGTGTACAACATTATTTTTGGTAAATCTTGCCTATATTTGACTCGGTGTGAGCTGCTCACGGTGCTGAACTGACCCGACCTGCATGAAGAAGAACAATAACTGTGTCCAGCAGTAAACATGCAGGTTGCTGGAGTCAGCGTTTACAGTTCTGAGCAGATGTGAGGAGAAAGAGAGCAACATTTCTACAGCCGTGCTCAGCCAAATATCTTCACATGTGATATCATGCATTTATAGGCCAACAATACACCTGCCATGATATAGTTGTCTGTTCTAGCACTTGTAGATGCTGTTTGCATTTGTAATATAAATACTGCCATAATTTAAGTAAGACCATAATAGATGATCTCTCATTTGAAGTTAAAAAAATGATTTATTCCCTTTAATCTTCATCATAATTTAATCATTTAATGTCAGGATATACACTACCGGTCAAAAGTTTTAGAACACACCAACTTTTCCAGAATTTAATTGAAAATGATGCAGTTTAATGTCTCAGTGTACTCTGAAATTAATGCACATTTGCAACATTTAAAATTCTTTATTGAGCATGATAGTGTTTTGAAAGTAAAAAAAAGATTCAAAATCACATTTTATGTTGCACTAAAGGACTAAAAAAAGACACAAAATGACCAAAAAAAAGACACAAAAAGACACAAAATTACTAAAAAAAAAGACACAAAATGAGACATGAAAAGAATTAAAAAATGGACAAAATAGCCCGAGACTCCATAGAGTTAAGTTGTTAACCCACTTCTTGTTTCCTGAAAAAATGCCTACTTGTATAATTCTGAAATGTACGTTATTTTTCAGTTTTGGTTAAGCTTACCTTTTTTTATTTACCTCTGGCAGTTCACCACTTACCTTTGTACCCTTTCAAGCTGTTCATTTGACTTGAACTGCTTGAATTTCAATAAAAAACTGGAAAAATTGGGGTGTTCTAAAACTTTTGACCGGTAGTGTAAGTATCACAAAGCTTGATGAGGATTGATGAGTCCAACAAGTTACTCAGGAGATGGATGTTCGTGTCCTGTGTGGAACAAAAAAACACTGAGTTCAGCTCCAGTATGACAACATGCTGCTCATTAGTACCACCTGTAGTTTATTAACGTCACATTAATTGCCTTTTTCTCCTGATATTCTAACATTACAAAAGCTAAATTGACAGTCGGTATGATGTGATGTGTTTGTCCACAACAGAAGACTCTACTTCCCTCTCATTTCCTCTAAATGTCATTTCCAGCCCTCTAAAAACTAAAAAAGATATATATTTTACTGTCATACTTTCTTTGTCAGACTTCTTCTCTCAATTAGTAGCTGCTGTGGCTTTAATACTCCTGTCTGCATGTCTTCTTCTGTGGCCTTGTAGCTGTCACAATATATGAGGACAAACATGTCATTAGGGTATAAAAATATATCTTTTAAAAATGAGCTGATGAGACTAAGGCTTCTCACTGCTCACTAACAACAGTTATATCCAGAGCAGCGCTCCAAATCGACTCGATATACTCGTGTTATGCTTCTTATCAGACTGAGGAGTCAATTATGTGTGAAGGCCTCATAATTCTGCAAAGTAATTGCTCATTATATCATGTAAAAGCACCTGAAACACCTTTCTGATAGCTGCATCACACTTCATAACTTCAGAAACAGCTGACCTGTGATCCATATTCTTCTTTCTGTCTATATTCTGTTTGTTTGTATCATTTGTTCAACCTGAGGTGGTGTCAGCGTTATCAATAATTAAAACCCTCGTGTCCTCAGGCAGTGGTGGGAAAAGTATTGAGATCCCTTACTTAAGTAAAAGTACTAATACCACACTGTGAAATTACTCCACTACAAGTAAAAGTCCTGCATTCAAAACTTACTGAAGTAAAAGTACAAAAGTATCAACATCAAAATGTACTTAAAGTATCAAAAGTAAAAGTACTCATTATGCAGAATGGACCCACTCAGATTGTTTTATATATATCAAGTATATTATTGGATTAATATTATGATGTATTTATGTAAGCTGCATGTAATTTGATCTAGTTAGGGATCGTTTTAACTATTTAATATACTGTTACAAGGTTTAATTAAAAAACAACAAGTCAAATCACTTTAAATGTATTTTTTTATGTTAAATCTCGACCTGTAAAGTAACTAAAGCTGTCAGCTGAATGTAGTGGAGTAAAAAGTACAATATTTGCCTCTAAAATGTAGTGGAGTAGAAGTATAAAGTTACATAAAATGGAAATACTCAAGTAAAGTACAAGTAAGTCAAAATTGTACTTAAGTAGAGTAAATGTTGAGTAAATGTACTTTGTTACTTTCCACCACTGTCCTCAGGTAAAGGTGACGTGTTCGGTGACGTGTTCTGGAAGGAGACCACGCTAGCTCACGCGTGCGCTAATGTCAGAGCGCTAACGTACTGCGACCTGCATGTGATCAAGAGGGAAGCCTTGCTCAAGGTGCTGGAGTTCTACACCGCCTTCGCCAACTCCTTCTCCAGAAACCTCATCCTCACCTGCAACCTGCGCAAGAGGGTAAGGCACACACACACACACACACACACACACACACACACACAGACCTAAGAAATGTTACACAAATATTCTATTTGTGTCTATACGGTCAGCCCATTTTCTCGAATCTGCATACAGATCATATGACTTTAGACCTTCTAATTACGCGCAATGCAAACGTCAAAATCTATTTTACGACCCATGTCTCCGTTTGGAGTAAGTTGCTCCCTCTAGTGACCGTAGTATTTTTTTAAAAGGAATCTTAAAACCCATTTTTATTCACTGGCTTTTAACTCAACATGAGCCTTTGCTCTGTTTTATTTTTTGTTTTTATTTGTTCTTTGTGGTTTTTTAAAATTAAGATTAATTTTAAAATTGAGATTAATTTTAAAACCCACTTTTATTTCCTGTTTTTTGTTTTACCCAGCATGAGACTCGCTTTGTTTTAGTTGTTTTTGCTTGTTCTTTGTTTTTATTGTTTTTATTGTTGGTCTGTCCTGCCATGTACAGCACTTTGTATCAGCTAACGCTGTCTTAACGGGCTATATAAATAAAGTTGATTTGATTTGATTAGTAATTGTGAATGATGGTAAGACGGAGTATAAAGCACAAAAGTTACACAAAAGTTGGAGGCGGATAGGTCAAACGAACCCAGGATTTTCATCCAGGAGATGTAAAAAAAAAGACATAAAATGAACTAAAAAAACACCCAAAATGACCCCAAAAAGATGTAAAATGACAAAAATAGATGTTAAAAATACCAAAAAGAGACACAAAATACCAAAAAAGACACTTAATGACAAAAAAGACTTGAATGGACAAAAAAAAGAGAATAAATTACTAAAAATTACAAAAAAAGACGTTAAATGAGAGCAGGACAACGGCGTAGGAGTCCCATGTAAAAAAAAAAAAAAAAGTGCAGCATGTAATTCGAAACATCACTTAACTTCTGCATCACGTTTTAACTGAACTATGTCACTTCCTGTAGTCATGTTGTCCTCCTCACTACTTCACTTCCAGCATTTAAATCATTTATTTCCTCTTTAAACCGTCTTTTAGAACCAAAGCCAGGACCTTTTCTGTCCTAAACCTAGAGAAGTGCTGACGGAGCATAAATTCAACCAAACTGGAGCTTTTTTCCTTACAACAGCGAACCTTACGATGTCCTGCAACTTGGAGGGCTCACTATTTTTAGAAACGCTCCTGTGCGTATCATATGCGTGCAAAATCGGATCTTGCTGTCTGCATTGCATTTGATTTGAAAGTGTTAAGTCGTTTTATTTGTACACAGATTTGTGAGAGCGGGTTGATATGGTATACTAGTACACAGACCTTTAATTTCACAAATCACATCATTGTTTTCAGCCTGATGTTCAGTCTGAATGGCACTTTTGTCTCTTTTGTCTCTTGGACTTTCTCCTACATTGTTTTCTGTGTGGGCGGATTTGATGGCTTGAATAAAATATCCTTACCTGGAATGGCTATTTAAATTTAAAATTTATACAAAGACATGCTGGTTTGATAAGATTTCCACAATGCAAACTGTTTGCATTTTTTTTTATTTTTCTTTACCAGCTTCAATTGAATCACATCATTACATAATCATGGACTAAACAAAAAGAGGAGAATGGTTTGAGTGTGTTATTGTTTCTGCAGATAGATGTCTGGTTAGTTGGTTTCCAAGTAGTGAAGTTGCTTCACTTCTAAACGGCCTTTATGGCGAATATTTTCTGTTGCTTTTTGACAGTTTATAGTCTGGAAACCAAACGAATGTGACAAGCTCATTTAAATTTGTTCTGGCATATGAGTCTGGTCACTTTCCCATTCAGATTTTTAGCCGCTGTGACCCCCACCGGGCCAATCAGAGGGTTTGATTGGATTGTTTATTTCTGTTTAGCTGTTATTTGTTATTTGCAAATCAATTGTTAGAAGAAAATCAAGTGTTAATGTGAGACCAGAGGTGAACTCTTGCAGAGTGTGTTTCAATATCACTGAGCTTTAGTTTCTGTTGTGTGAAGAAGAAGAAGCTGGTTAGAGGTTTAAGTCAGAGCTGTGGTGAATTCACAATGTCTTGTTGATGCAGTTGGGGGGGAAATGCTGCACTATAATCATTGAATTCAACTAAAATCCAAATGTGAACTGAAGCAAACTGCTGAATGTTTCGTCAGGTTTACTCACTACACTGCAAGAAAGGCAACTTGTATTTTTTGGCCTAAAACAGTGATTTAAGTTGGTAAAACTTGGAAATATAAATCATTGACATTTAGGGCAATAATGTAAGTTAGCACAACAAAGGAAGCCAGTTGTCTGCTCAAAAACAAGTTGGTGAGTTGTTGTTACTTATATCTTTAAGTTGGGGTTCACAACAAGGGACAATAGTTCTGATAACTCTTATTTCTTTGTTGTGAAATGCGGGAAACGGTGAAATTCAGTCATTAGCGACAAAACTAGCGGCTAACTGATGCTAGCGGCGCTGCTTGTTACAGCTACAAGAGTAGCCATTAGCGTATCAATGCTATCTCAAAATTGTGGTCGCAACATTAGCTGACATGTCATAGCGGCGTCAATTCAGCACATTGCAGAATTTAGCAGAAGTAAGGATTAAAAGTTATTACAATGTAAAATTATAAATTAGTACAACTTACAGTTGAGTTGACAAAAATCTGAATTCAGAGTTGAGCAGACTTAAAAACAAAACTTAAAATATTTAGTTTAATTGTCCAACTTAAAATTTTATGGACGTTTGTTGCCTTGAAACTTTTATTTTTTTGCAGTGTACAAGATCTTCAGCTCTGAACTGCTCTTTGGGAATCATAGTTGAATTCTCCCATTTAGTTTCTATGTCCACATCTTGTATCTTTCACTGATTATCAAAGGAGCAAATGGTTTCGAACACAGCTGTTTATTTGTTTTACTGATGATTCAAACAGGAGATTTAAACGTCCATCCAAACCGCAAAGTGCCTCAATCAGCCAACAATGTGTGTGAGAAAATGAACCCAGACTTTATTAGACAACAGATGAGGGAAAATCATACTTTTAATTCATTGGGGATTCATTTATTTACCTTAATGAGAAGAGTATAAAAGTACAAACGTGGGCACACAAACCATAATCTGACCTGACATTTGCTCCTGTTTTCCTTCCTCTCTCCTGCTCGTCTTTATGTTCTCGCAGCTCAATAACTCTTTTTTTCTCTGCGCGCCTTGAACACAATCAATTATACATATGATACCGGTTGCCTCATTATGTCCTGTGCCCTTTTGCCGGTTCTTCCTGACGTCCTAGCAGGCAGTCTCTCAACTCAGAGCTGAAGTTTATTATAATTTATTGATGCAATTATTTTATTTTCCAGCCCAACATCAAAGTTGCATGTCACTGAATGCATGCATCTTCTGAACACCAATGCACAATTATACGTTTTACTTTACTCTTTGCTGCTCTTGTTGCTTTCTTTGACTTTGAACTTTTAATTAAAACATTTTCCATGACTTCCCAGCTTTTCATATATATATATATATATATATATATATATATATATATATATATATATATATATGTTTGTTTATTTTCCATGGTTATCTTGATAATGATTTTGGTTAATATCAAGGTATCTAGATCTAGATATCAGCTCTTAAATTGAACTCTTTACATATATAAATTTTTTCCATGACTGTATATATATATATATATATATATATATATATATATATGTGTGTGTATATATATATATATACACATATATATACATATATATATACATATATATGTATATACATATATATACACATATATATATATATACACATATATATGTATATATGTATATACATATATATATATACATACATATATATGTATATATATATATATATATATACATACATATACAATCATGGAAAAAATGTATATATGCAATGTGCACTATATATGTGTGTGTGTATGTGTGTGTATAATGTGTGTGTGTGTGTGTGTGTGTGTGTGTGTATGTGTGTGTGTGTGTGTGTGTGTGTGTGTGTGTGTATAATGTGTATGAGCATGGGTAAACATGTTTACGTCCAGATCTGCTGCGTGGAGATTATCTGCTCCTCATTCAGACATTTGCAGCGCACTAACTGTGAATGGACATTGATTTGACTCCATCTCTTTGGCCACAGCGGACATATATTGAAGTAAAGCACATATAAATATTGATCGCTTTTGCATAAAGGAAATTATCCAAATGCGACTCAGTCAGCACAGATTGCATCTGTTCTCTTTAGTCATGTTGCAAACTTTATGGGTATCACTTATATTCACCAGCCTGTAATTTCCTGTTTCCTGGAAATAGCTTCGCAATTTAGAACTAATCTTGGCACTCCAGTTAAACCCGAGGAAAAGTTAATTTATCATATCATATACTGTATATGTTGAGTTGCAAACTTGCCTGTAGACAAGTTCCTCACTTTTACATGTGCAGCGACTAAAACACACTAAAACGCCTTTCATTTACTGTGACACATTGTTCCTTTCTAAAAAATTGTAGGAAGCTATCGAACTTCTAACCCTCTGAATCCCTAAAGTATGTTTTCACCAAAATATGCAGTTTATAGTGGAAAGAAACAGGCATTGTCATCTAAATTTGAAACTTTCTGAAAGTCCTTGAGTGTTTGATAGGTTACAAACATTAAAAAAGTGACCAAGACGAAGCTGAAAATGTTGATATTTGTGTCAGAATCTCTTTATTCTACATGTGTCATTTAAAATAAAGTGTTTGCACTAAACAGATCCTGTTAAAAACATTAAATTCTGCTCCTCAGAGACACTGTGAAGACATGATTGATTCTGCTGAGACCAACGGTCACGTGACAAATATTCACTGAGAATCTGTTTACACAGAGCAGAGAGGAGAGGACAGGAGAGGCTGTTTACACAGAGCTGAGAGGAGAGGACAGGAGAGGCTGGAAACATGATAACACTTCAATATGTAAAGCATGTGGGGACACATTTTTTTTTCACACATTTGTGACACTTGTGGGCACTTGGAAAGTGTTTATATATAAAATACAATTTATTCCAATTTAAAAAAAGGTAATTTATCAAAGAAATTAAACTTTTTTTTTCTGATTTCTGTCATTCTAACTGTGTTATTCTGCACAAAGACATGTTTAAGTTGTTCTTCCAGCCATGATTGGTTGATTCATAGAGCTGCAGGACTCATAGATTTATTTAGACTTTGTATATTGCAGTGAAATACAAGGACACAGAGAGGAGAATGTAAAAAGAGCAATAAATTGCTGTAACATCTTGTTTGCGTTCAGAGAGTTAAAACATCATCAGTGTTGTCTTCTCATTATTTCAGGCAACTCTCTGCGAAGATGTGAGAAACAGTTTCAATGTTCTGTGAGTTTGCTTGTGACTGGCTTCACCAACTACTGAGAGAACTTTAGCTGTGGTTAGAAGATTTATCCTGCAGAAGAACACCTCTGAATGAGAAAGGACAGGATGCTCATTTGCATTGCGTCCCCAGCGTGTGATTTGGGCTGATTACACAGCAGCAGTTTGCACACAAACCTGCTAAGTGAAGCTTTAAAATGAGTTAAAAAGTAAAACTACCATTAGGATGAGATAATGGCTCTTGTTTTAAATGCAATCTCCCTCCATCACGGCTCGGCAGGTCCACCTGCTTCTATAGAATGAGCCCTGATTCATCCAAACACCTTTAACCCTTTGATGCACAACATATTAACACCCCTTCTAATGCACAACATGGGTCTAAAATGACCCGCATTCATTCCCCATGTTATTTAATGCTTGCTGTGTGTTTCTGTGCTCCATCTTTTGATATAAACTTATTTTATGATTGAATATCCCAAGTATTCTTTAAATATCTTGTTTTTGATAACAACAGATCATTATTTCCATTTTGCCTCTCATACTTTATGAAGAAAAAAAGTTTTTGTATTATTACATAGCTAACTACTCGGCTAAGTAGCTTGCTAAGCTAAATACTTAGCCAAGAAGTTAGCTAAGTAGTTAGCTTAGCAAGCTACTTAGCTGGATATGGGTCATTTTTGACCCATGTTGTGGATTAGAAGGGTAGTGACACAAAAAAGGATTTTATTCAAAAATTCATAAGGGAAACATAAAAATTAGGATGCATGATGATCAAAAACAAACTAATTGAGGAAAACCTGTAATACTGAATGACGAAAATAATTTATTGCAAAGATATAGAATATAAAAACTCTGCCGGGTCACTTTAGACCCATGTTGTGCATCAAAGGGTTAAACAAGCTTCAGCAGCTCAGGGAAGAAGAGAAATCACTCCGCGTCTCTGGCAGACACTTTTAAAGCTGAGTTAATTGTTTAGATGGACACTTTTCTTGCTGTGTACAGCATAAATCTGACCCTGTGTCCCCCTCATGTAAACACGGGACAGAAACAGCGGCGTGGGCAGGGCTCCTCTCCTCTGTTAGCCCTTTTGTTCCCGTGATGTGCGACAGCTGCTGGAGCCTCCGTGATGAAGATAAACAGGTTCCAGCAGGAGCTGAGACACGGCCTGTGGGACTCTAAGAGACCAGGATGTGTGTCAGCTCTAACCCGTCCTGTCACTCCTGCAATAATGGCTGTGCACCAGTCTGCCTGCATCAGCACTTTCCCATTCTCAGCCTCTCTCTCAGCTTATCTCTTCTTCTCAGAGGCGAGATGCTCGTTTGTGTTTGAGGAGGAGCTTTTAGAAATCACGCTTCTTTTCAAATCAGTGGTGGTCGGCGTTCATTAGGATAAAACACTACCCTTTTCTGTTCAATGTATCCTCACAACCTTGCAGATAGGCTCCTCTGCCTCATCATTTAGGTGATTGCTTCATGGATTTTGGCTCAAGGTTCCTCCTCCTCTTCTCTCTCACTGGGACTTTGCAGAGTGATCCTGATTCTCTCTGGGCAGATAGCGCACCCGAGCCCAGTTTTCCTCTATCATGCTCTTCATCTTCTCAACGTTCTGGGCCCTGCAGCGAGGGTACATGAACGATGCTCTGAACAGCAGGTCCCAGCTCTGCTGCTGCTGCTGCAGCTGCACGTTTTATTGTCCCTCTCAACAGCCTTAGGCTCCGTTTACACGAGGACGGTCTGAACAGAAGACGCAAAAGTGGCGTCGCGTCTTCACTTTTTATTCCTCGTTTAGACGAGCGTTTTCGGGAGGAAATCTGCTGCATACGTGGACGCAAAAGTGTGTGAAATTCGATTGTATGCAGCCAGGCGGCATCACTTAAAGCGATAAGAGCATCTTTGGGCATGCAGAAGTTTTCACGCCACACATTTTCATCAGCTACTCCTTCCACAAAGTTCTCCACCATCACTAGATCTCCCAGGTCTCGTTCACAGCCGTCTGGCTCGCCTCCAACCAATTGCTACATCCAGAATGTGATGGAGGTAATTCCAGATCCTTCTCTGTTCACTAATACTATCTGTACATATCCTGGACATTTGGTGGAAAGACTCCTGTAAGTTTATTAGAGCTGCCAGAGCAGCTTGAAGGTCCCACCATGGAAATAATCCCACGTTTCTTTATTTCCTGTACTGGAGCATGTATGTGACGTAAACACATACGTGACGTGAGCAGATCAGATCACAGTTTTGTGTCTTGTCAGTGTAGACGACACGCTACGGCGGAGAGGATTTAACTTTTCCACTTTGGAAGGTGGTTTCAGATTTTTGTGTCTTTAAGCCCCCAAAACGCCGTCACCGTCTAAACGAAAGGCACTTCCGATAAAATATTTTGTTGTTTTACCCGCGAGCGTCCTCGTGTAAACGGGGCCTAAACTTGAAACCTTCATGTCTTTTTTCTCCACCTGCTGCTCCTCGCTGCTCACTTGGTTTCTCTTCATTGATCTGTCAGCTCTCTGCTGCTCAACAGTTCAATCATTCAGGAAACTCAGATACCATTACAATCAGCTCCTGTATTGTTTTCCTCACTGTGGTTTCTGTGGTTGCCATGGTCACACAGCGAGCCGCGGCAGGGACTTGAAGGATGTGAAGCGTCATGAACTCCAGATGCAGCGGTCCAGTAACGAGCCGAGCTGCTGAGGAGAGCAGCGCAGTGCAAATTCAATCCACCACCCGAGTCATTTCTGTTTCATCTCTTTATTTATCTGATTTAGAAAAATGAAGCCCAGAACCCGCTGCTGCAGCTCGGCAGAATCTACCAGATGGATGCTGTGAATAATAACTGATACTGTAAATAACAGGGTCAAACTGTTAACATGCTCTAAAACACTGCAGCTCAAACTTTCACTAATTAACCTGCCAGTCAAATCAGACAGAGCAATTAGAAACAAATATACAGATCTAATAAGATCCAAGTCAGGTCAGGTTTTAGTTAATCAACTGTGAATGTTGCGTTTACATTTTAGGTGTTAAAGTCAGTGTTGGGAGAAGTCTTCAGACCTCTTACTTCAGTAAAAGTACTAATACCACACTGTGAAATTACTCCACTACAAGTAAAAGTCCTGCATTCAAAACTTACTTAAGCAAAATTACAAAATTATCAGCATCAAAATGTACTTAAAGTCTATATATATTTTCCAAATAAATGATTGCATTATTATTATTGATGCATTTATATAAGCGGCATTTAATGTAATCAAGAAAATGCTCATTTGAACTACTTCTTTCATTTATAAACATGCATAATCATTTTAAATTTATCATGTTTTTCATGTTAGATGTTCACCTGAAAAGTAACTAAAGCTGCAATTTTTGCCTCTAAAATGTAGCAAAGTAGAAGTGTCGAGCTACACAAATGGAAATACTCAAGTAAAGTACAAGTACATCATAACTGTATTTAAACAGTCGTAAAATACTGTATGTATTCAGATGTCTTACTTCAGTAAAGGTACTAACACCACACTGTGAAATTACTCCACTGCAAGTTAAAGTATCAGCATCAAAATGTACTTAAGGTATCAAAAGTAAAAGTACTTGTTATGCAGAATGATCCCACTTAGACTGTTTTATATATTCAAAATATATTATTAGATTATTATTATTATTGATGAATTTATGTAAGCAGTGTTTTAAAGTCAAGGTAGACTTGATATACTGTTATGTGCTTTAATTTATATAAAATACGTGTTTTTTTATGTTAAATCTCAACCTGAAAAGTAACTAAAGCTGTGATAATTTAATTAATTCTATTTACTCCACTACTAATGTAGTGGAGTAAATAGTACAATATTTGCCTCAAAATGTAGTGGAGCAGAAGTATAACCTCCTCACCACCTCAAAATTGTTCATTACTTGAGTAAATGTATTTGGTTACATTCAACCACAGTTTTTTTCAGGGGTAGCAAGGATCAAACTGTTTGTCTTTGTTTTTTAAATAATCAGCAAAATCAGAAAGGTCAAACTGAAACTGTTTTGTCTTTTGCTGATAATTTAATAAAAGGGCAAACATTTTTCAAACTGACACACACACTCTCAAAAAAACTATGTGAAACTACAAACCAGTGCAGTTGTATTGTTTTCTTTACACCAGCTCAGCTTTTCTTTACATTAAACACATCGTGGTTAATCACTGAAGCTGCTGTATATGATAAACTATGCACATATTGATGAGACTGTTTCTCTTCCCAGCAGAGCAGAGCATGTAATGCCAGAACATGGTCTCACAGAAATCCGTGGAATAGCCACGGAATCGCTCAAATTTCCGTGAAACTGACACGGATTTCGCTGCAATGCAAGTTAAAGACAGTCATATCCCATGGCCATCCCATTGATATTTTTTTCCTATTGGTTTATTCCAAGTCATGTGACTTTCAAGGTTCCGGCGATCAGAACAAAAAACATGGCGGACAGTTCTCTCATTTTTAGTGAAAAATCAATATTTTGTCTTAGTTTCTGCATAAAAATGGATTTTGATCACATTTCTAGCGAGAAATACAACCTGGTCTCACAGAAATCCGTAAAATAGCGACGGATTTCGCTTAACTCAAAATCCGTGGAATAGCCACGGAATCACTCAAATTTCCGTGAAACTGACACGGATTTCGCTACAACACAAGTTAATGACATATCCCGTGGCTATTCCAACATACCAAGTGATTATGTACATTCACTGAGTGAATATTTAGGAAATAAAACATATATTTCTCGCTAGAAATGTGATCAAAATCCATTTTTATGCAGAAACTAAGTCAAAATATTAATTTTTTCACTAAAAATGAGAGAACTGTCCGCCATGTTTATTGTTCTGACCGCTGGGACCTTGAAAGTCACGTGACTTGGAACAAACCAATAGCCACGGGATATGACTGTCATTAACTTGCATTGTAGCGAAATCTGTGTCAGTTTCACGGAAATTTGAGCAATTCTGTGGCTATTTCACGGATTTCTGTGAGACCATGTTGAATGCCATCAGTATCTACAGAGCTGCAGCTACAGTACACACAGTCTTGTTCTCGTCTCTCTCTACGTTTAATATACACTCTCAGATGTAATTGAAAGTTGCAGCAGGTAGAATGGGTTGTTTATGTCAGTCACAGGGGTCGAGTCTGGACTCGCAGCCAGCAGCTCGATGCTGCTGAGTGATGAGAGCCGAGGCTGCACTTTAAATCTCAGAGGACACATTAGGATGTAAAAGAGGCCTGGAAGTAAAGCTGGATAATAAATATTTTGTGATATTTATGGGTACTTCAGTCTTTTAAGTTATTGGCTGTTGAGAGTTTTTGATGAGGCTCTTCTGTCCGGCCCGAAATACAGAGAGCATCAACAGAAAGTGCTTCAGTCCTCAAACTGTCACTGAGTTACTGAGTCAGTCACATTCCTGGACATACCAGATCTCAGGTACACCTTGAAAGAACTTCTTCTAATGTGGACACTGAGAACTTGTTCAAAATAAGAACTGGTCTAAAATTAAAATTCAGTTCCTGAAAAAACTACACATGATAGGGGTGTGCCATATCGTATCGTTCACGATAATATCGGTATATTTTTTTTATGGTTAAAAAAAATGCATATCGTGATATTGGCAACATTCCTACTTCTTGATGTAGTGCCGTAAGGTTGACACTTACACAACTGAATATACCGAGCTGCCCTCAAACACACTGCTGCATTATGCATTTCGTTAGCCACGAGCTAACATCAGCTAGCAATTAATGTTGTTTTAATCACAAAAAGCTACTTACTCTCTGTCGCTAAACACATGCAGCTTTCAAAATAAGAGCACAGTGTGTTAACAGAATCCACCACAGAACTTACAAGAAGACTGTCAAAATAAGGTGCCTTAAATAAAACATACAAGAACCTTTATTCTCCTTTACAAAATGTCATTAAAATATGCCCCCGGAACCCCGAAATGGTTATTTTTATTATTTTTTCATACTCAAGAGTCAAGAGTAAATTTTTTTGTATTTGGCAACTTTGGTTTCTAGAAACTTGATGAATCTCCAACAGAAATATATTGCACTTCAGGAAGTGCAGTTGCACGTGCAACAAAAGTCACATTTTTGGTTGGAAAAGTAACTAAATTGAGACAAAATGCATCAAACACTAACAAATATTTGTAAGAAATATACCTCAATTCCTCTGTCGAAGACACTCTCACTTACTCTAAGGTTTGAATTTGTCTCTTTACACTTGGACCAGAATGTCATTTTGGCTCATTTTGTCTGCTGCATCTTATTAAATATGAAGGTTTTTGTCTCATGTTGTTAATTTCATAGTCTCAGTTTTTACACATTCAATTCTATACTGTATGTCAACAGAAGCATCAGGGCTTTAAAACGGGGACTAGACATGACGTCCTCACTTTCATCACATTAGTCTCAGTGGCAGCTTCAGTTGGAGAATGATGAGCTGCAGCAGCTCAGCGTGACGCAGCACATCAGCTTTTAGACTCGGTGTGTAAACCAAACCGCTCC
Source organism: Centropristis striata (assembly GCF_030273125.1). Taxonomy (NCBI): domain Eukaryota; kingdom Metazoa; phylum Chordata; class Actinopteri; order Perciformes; family Serranidae; genus Centropristis; species Centropristis striata. The sequence goes on along the minus strand of NC_081532.1, from coordinate 33,787,065 downwards.
CGTTACGTAAACACTCTCTAAGTGTGCCTCTTCTCTTTACTACTTCCCCGAGGCTGTTAAACGCCTCTTCACCTGTCTAAAAAGAGATGCATTTCCTCTGGAAAAAAACCTGCAGATTTGCTGTTTCTTTGTTGTTCTCCTCACGTCCAGCTGCTGCAGCTTCCTCTGCATCAGTAGGAATCTCCCCCTCATCACTGGGGACCTGCTGATGACTGTTTATCACAGTCACAATCAGTTTACTCGCCAAGTTCAGTAAATATGCAGAAATGTGGCTGTAATGTGGGAGTAATGAGAGATTCACAGCAGCAGCATACAGAGTTTATGATGCTCATGATGCATCTTTTACAAGCTTTTTAGCCTCTTTCAGCTCATTGTTTTTGTTTTTACAGCACATTTACTTTCTGGTTCAGTGGATTCCACACTAAGTTGGTGAACAGTGAGGAGCATTTAGCAGCTAAAGAGACAGATATTTCATTCAGGAGTTGGAGGAGACCAAAAACTGAGCCAAAAGAGAGAGTATGGACGTATCATGTTGCTCTATAAGTGCTGGATGTAGAAAGAGGGAACTGCTTCTTATTGTAACACATGCAAAGTGCACGGAATCACTCAAATTTCCGTGAAACTGACACAGATTTCTCTACAATGCAAGTCAATGACAGTCATATCCCGTGGCTATTCCATGGATATTTTTTCCTATTGGTTTGTTCCAAGTCATGTGACTTTCAAGGTCCCAGCGGTCAGAACAAAAAACATGATGGACATTTTTCTTATTTTTAGTGAAAAAATATAATATATGAAATATATGTTTTATTTTCTAAATATTCCCTCAGTGAATGTACATAATCACTTTGTATGTTGGAATAATAATGACAATGACAATGCAAGTCATTAACTTGCATTGTAGCGAAATCCGTGTCAGTTTCACGGAAATTTGAGTGATTCCGTGGCTATTCCACGGATTTTGAGTTAAGCGAATCCGTGGCTATTTCACGGATTCCTGTGAGACCAGGTTGATTTTGTCCCTTGAGGCTCTTGGTGGACAGTATAACCCTGCCTCCCTGATAAAACCCAGAATATTCTTCCGTTTGGCGAGTGAGTTGTGATTTCCTGATGCAGACTGGTGCCAGGCCGCGCTGCCAGCAGGGAGCGACTGCAGACAAACTGATCTGAATCCACACCAGGAAGAACTGGCTGCGGTTTACTCGCCGTGTTTGGTCTTGAGGGTATTCATCCTCGCCCTGCAGAGTTTTAGAAACCTAAATAAACAAGTAAACAGGCTGGTAACTGTGTTTCTGGATAAGGAGGAGCTGTTAAAGGCGTCTGCTGGGAGGCTTCACATGCTGCACTGGCTTTCTGGGACAGCTTGTGTGCTGGGAGCGACAGACTTCAGGGCTGAAGCCTGCAGACTGGGAGGCTTTTACCATTTTACCAGCCCGCTGTTGGATTATTCATGTTACGGATAATAAAGTGTGTGTGTGTGTGTGTGTGTGTGTGTGTTCTTGTACTTCCTACATAGTGAGGACCAGAACACGTTTTTAACCAACAGAGTGAGGACATTTTTGCAAAGTGAGGACATTTCGGCCGGTCCTCACTTCTTTAAAGGCTTTTTTGAGATTTCAGACTTTGTTTTAAGGGTTAAAGGTTACATGATACTGATAATTAACTGAAACTGTATTGTTTGGTTACAAAACTAACTAAAATTATAGTGAAAATGTCCTTCGTTTTCGTCTTTGTCAACTTTTTTTTAAACATAATGAAGATGGATAAGACAAAGGAAATAAAGGCAAAATTTACTGTGACCTCTTTTAATCTCCCACCCAACAAATACCCCATTACAAAAAACTACAACTAATAAAAACTAAACTAAAACTATCAAACTCACTCTAAAAACTGATCAAAACTAACTGCATTTGAAAACAAAAATTCACAACAAAATTAAAACTGAAACTACTGAAAAATCTAAAACTATTATAACCTTGCAAGGGAATTCAGTGTTCCAATGAGGGTCCTCACAAAGTACAAGAATGTGTGTGTGTGTGTGTGTGTGTGTGTCTGTGTGTACCTACACTTAAGTAACACTTCCTTTTGTGCATTGAAGCAGCTTCACTGAGCAGGAGAGGAAGAAGAAAGTTGTATTTTTGTGGGTGTAAGGTTCATAGAAATCCAAGGTTTCCTCTTTTTATCTTCATAAAGTTAAAGGTTGAATACAGGTATTAGAGAAGATCACATTTCCTTTCTGATCTGAGTACTTCCACCAGCACTGTAAAAAATGTTTGTAAAAATTACAGTAAAACACTGTCAAATTGCATCAGAAATAGGGCGTAAAATTAAAAATGTAATATCACCGTAGTAGATGCTTGTAATTACCGTAAATCAAGGAATAATGCAAAACTTTTAGACTGTAGAAAACACAGTTTTTTCATGTAAAATGAATGGAGAAATACCATAATGTCACAAGGACACAATCACCCTAAAAATAAAGGCGCTACTCAGTCTAAATTACAGTTTTTGCTGATTTTTACAGTAGAAAACTCTCTGTATTTTTTACGGTGAAATTCTGGCAACCACAGCTGCCGGTATTTTACCGTAAATTAAACAGATTTTTTTTGCAGTGAGTGTTTCTGTGGCTCACACTCGAGCTGCTGCTGATGCTGTAATGAGTTGTCAGAAGCTCTTTATAACAGGCTGCTGACCAGCATCTCACTCAGGGCGAAGCTTCCCAAAAGCATCAGCCTCACTGTGCTCACTCGCAGCGGAACAAAGTTTAACATGATAACTAATTGATCGCCGACAGGAAGTTGTTTCTGCTTTCGCCTCCTCCTCCTCCTCATACCATCGAGGAGGCTCTTTTCTCCTTGGATCCAGGCAGTTTACGTTTATTAGCTCCAGATTTAGATCTCACTCTGTGAGGTCTTACATGCAGAAATAACAACTTAATTGATTTATTTTAATTGTTTTTTTTTCTTCCTACTGTCGGATGTGAGCAGGAGTTCTTTTTCTCCTGTTTTCTTCAGCTTGTTAGCACAAAGTCAGTGGAGCAGTAGATGCACTTATTTTGAAGGGTCAGAGGTCAGGATGTGCTGCAGGACGGCTCCTCTGGAGCTGCTGATTCTGCAGCACGCCACTGGCTATCTGCTGGAGATTACTGGTATTTTGAAAAGTTTACTATATTTATATCTCACTGCAACATATGAAATCTATAAGTCCTGCAGTTCTATAGAATCAGCACAATCATGGCTAGAAGTGGGAACAACTCAAACATATGTAGAATAACAGTTAGAATGACAGAAATCATAAAAAAAGAAAAAGCGCAATTAGAAATTTTTTGATAAGTGCCCACAAGTGTCACGAGTGTTGTAAAAACCCAGTTGTCTCTACATATTGAATACATATTTGTCATGTTTTCAGCCTCTCCTGTCCTCTCCCATCTGCTCTGTGTAAACAGCCTCTCCTGTCCTCTCCTCTCTGCTCTGTGTAAACAGCCTCTCCTGTCCTCTCCTCTCTGCTCTGTGTAAACAGATTCTCAGTGAATATTTGTCACGTGACCGTTGGTCTCAGCAGAATCAATCATGTCTTCACAGTGTCTCTGAGGAGCAGAATTTAATGTTTTTAACAGGATCTGGTTAGTGCAAACACTTTATTTTAAATGACACATGGAGAATTAAGAGATTCTGACACAAATATCAACACTTTGCTTCGTTTTGGTCATTTTTTCAAAAAACTTTTGTAACCTTTGATCCGTTCAAGGACTGTCGGAATGTTCAAACTCTGAGGATAATGCCTGTTTTGACAGTTACATTCTCCTTAAAGTATGTTTAACAAAACGGCGATCCAAACTGAAACCGAAATGTAACAAAACAGCGATTGATCCTAGAATGTGAAAGAAAATTCCAATTTAGACCATAGTGCCGTCTTTACAGTTTCTTTCTATGATTTTGGTGGATTTTTTGGTGATCTGTTCATCTGCTGGTGCAATAGTGGGATTCAGAGTTCAGGTTAAACCCTCGATATCGTACACTGCAAAAAAGCCAACTTGTATTTTTTGGCCTAAAACGGTGATTTAAGTTGGTAAAACTTGGAAATATAAATTATTGACATTTAGGGCAATAATGTAAGTTAGCACAACAAAGGAAGCCAGTTGTCTGCTCAAAAACAAGTTGGTGAGTTGTTGTTACTTATATCTTTAAGTTGGGGTTCACAACAAGGGACAATAGTTCTGATAACTCTTATTTCTTTGTTGTGAAATGCTGGAAAGCGGTGAAATTCGGTCATTAGCGAAAGCTAGCGGCTAACTGATGCTAGCGGCTAACTGATGCTAGCGGCTAACTGATGCTAGCGGCGCTGCTTGTTACAGCTACAAGAGTAGCCATTAGCGTATCAATGCTAACTCAAAATTGTGGTCGCAACATTAGCTGACGTTACAATCGTGCCAATTCAGCACATTGCAGAAGTTAGCAGAAGTAAGGATTAAAAGTTATTACAATCTAAAATTATAAATTAGTACAACTTCCAGTTGAGTTGACAAAAATCTGAATTCAGAGTTGAGCAAACTCAAAAAACAAAATTTAAAATATTTAGTTTAATTGTCCAACTTAAAATTTTATCGAAGTTTGTTGCCTTGAAATTTTGAGTTCACCCAACTTTTCTGTTTTTGCAGTGTATAAAACAGAGCCAAAAACATAATTTTGTGCGGATAAGTCTCTGTATCGTTGTCTCTTGTGTTCACATCTGGGATTAGAACAACAGAGGGAGAAACTGAGGTCTGCAGATGTGTGCTCTCAAAAAAGCCTCATCTGCATCACGTACCAACAGTACAAGAGTTGTTCCTGATCATCACACGCTATGCAAAGTATATTTCATGACTTCACACACACACACACACACACACACACACAGGCCATCTGTGTGCTCTGGGGCTACAGCCGACTCTAATTCTTCCACCAGTGTCTCTTTCTCATTTAAAGCATTTTCAAACATGTTCATTATTCTCTGGTTACCTCGTGCCAACACACAGATGATGCCGACTCGCAGCACTGTTGACATTCTCCTTCACAGTGAAGAAAAACAAATCAGAATACATGTTTCACATTTGCAACCTTTGTTTCTATATTTGTATCTATTACACTGAGCCCCGGGCTGCAGGCATGCTGGGACATCCTGTATTAATCCCAGGCCCGAGGGTCATGTGGTCTAAAGTAGGCTGAAGCCTCGTTTGGCAGCAGGGTGAGCCCCAACTTTCCACGGCTAAAAATAGAAATGTGAAATGTATCCGTGGGCGAACTGGATGATTGTAAAAGAAGGCTGAACTAGAGCTGCAGGCTGAACTTGAGAGAACAAAACAAGATGTCCATTCAAAGTGTTTACACACTGCTCACATGATCACATGATCAGCTGATCTCTCCAACCAGACCTGAGCCTCTGACTTGCCATCACCTGCTCTTCTGCTGCAGTCAGATATTTGCAAAAGTCAGATTTAAGGTGACTCCTCCTCCGACCACAATGCAAAACAAGATACTAAGAAGTTTCAAAGCTTGTGTCCATACTTGTGGCCTCATGTACTTCTTATTACACGACAAAAAGTTAGAGATAGTTTAGCTCGGCTCTGCATCGTTAGACTATATTTTACTTTTTTTCTCTGAAATATATAGTGTGTTTGTATTTATTTAGTCGTGAATTTTGGGGATTTGAGCTTAAAGTCCTTCTTTTGTTGTAGTTGTAGTTTATTTATGTTTCCTCCACCCACCGTGAGCCAATGCAGCAAAATGTCATTGCAGCTTAAATGACAATAAAGTTTATTTAAGTCTATATTTTGCATGAAATGCTACAGTAATGCTGCGTTCCTGTCAAATTTCTATGTCGGACCTATGTTCCAGTTGCATGATGATTTGTTGTTGCCATATCCCATCATACATTAAAGCAGACATTTTAGTTACAGGTGACACTAAATAAAAAGTCAGATGATCAAAAAAATTTATTAGAATTCATCCTCCAAGAATCATGAATTTGTCTGTATGTAATTGCATGTAAATCCATCTGATAGAAGCTTAAATCCAAACAGGTATAAAATGTGATATGTAAATTGAAAAATATGTAAATTTAAAACGTGCATTGACATGTTTGGGAGTAGACAAACTAATACCACAATGAACAAGACACAACATGATTAAACAAAGAGAACAAAGGAGCAACAAAAGGCATCAGTTGCTCTGTCACAAGGTCGAGTTTTGTAAAAATGAAAGCGAGCTGATCGTGTAAAGACAAAACATTCGGCTGCGACCTTGAAGAATAAAAGTCAAACGGGATCTTTTGAGCCCTGCTGATTCTTGTGGGCGCTCAATATTTTGCTTTCCTCACATGTCTCCACCTCAGAGGGCCAAAGACTCAGCCTGACAGTCTTTCATTCTCCCTTTAGTCCCAAACTGACGCTCAGCTTGGCGAGTGTCGCTCATCAGCAGCTCCACAAAGAGAAGCAGCTCTTCAGATGTGGCGACAAACTGAAACGAGTCACGACCCCAGCTACTAATTGTATTTATTCTATTTGTTTGTTTTCAGCCCTTTAAAGGTCGAAACATTACCATAATATTACAGCAGGATTTAATATGAGTGTAAGTGCGTAAAAACAGTTAAACACAAAACATTTCTCCTTCTGTTCCCAGTGTTCAGTGTGTCTGAGGCTGGATTTTTAATAATGAATAAACTCGAATATGTGCACAGGAGTGTGGAGAAACTTGCTGTGGGTGCATTCACGCATACAGTGTGTGTGTGTGTGTGTGTGTTTATATATATATATATATATATATATATATATATAAATGTCATTGTAGCTTATATGACAATAAAGTTTATTTAAGTCTATATTTTGCATGAAATGCTACAGTAATGCTGCGTTGTGTGTGTTCCTGTCAAATTTCTATGTCGGACCTATGTTCCAGGTGCATGATGCAGGACATAAAACACAGCTCACTGTGACAAACTGATGACTACTGACTGAACCTACATTTTTAAACTTTTCATATTCATTTTTTGTGCAGAGAAGATTACTTTTAAAGATTGTTTACCATAAGGAGCTACCTTATAATATTTGCAGCATATTTTGATATCAATTTACATTGAAAACAGGATTTTCTATTCATCATAAAGGGCACAGTAGATACTAAGAATAATAATAATAAGAGAAGAGAATGGGAGGTTACAGTGTAGAAGTAGCAGCAAAGTTATATATAAGTTAAAAGTCCATCTGCTCCTTCAGCACCACGGACAGCACCGTGGATTGACTCAGTGCAGGTCAGCTGCTGGTATCAGAGCCAGGGTCCAGGCCGGAGACTGTAACAAGCCCAGTCAGATGAAGGACCAGGGGGTCAGGCAGACCGGACTAACATATTCACAACCCCTCTGACCTGCACTCTGGAGGGGGGAGGATCCTCCCTCATTCCCCTCAACTCAGCTCCTAGTATTGTTTCTCCTACACTGCAAAAAAAGAAAAGTTGGGTGAACTCAAAATTTCAAGGCAACAAACTTCGATAAAATTTTAAGTTGGACAATTAAACTAAATATTTTAAGGTTTTTTTTGAGTTTGCTCAACTCTGAATTCAGATTTTTGAACTTGTAACTGTAACGCTGCTATGAAATGTCAGCTAATGTTGTGACCACAATTTTGAGTTAGCATTGATACGCTAATGGCTACTCTTTCTCTCTACTCTCTCTCCGCTAGCATCAGTTAGCCGCTAGCATCCGTTAGCCGCTAGCATCAGTTAGCCGCTAGCTTTCGCTAATGACCGAATTTCACAACAAAGAAATAAGAGTTATCAGAACTATTGTCCCTTGTTGTGAACCCCAACTTAAAGATATAAGTAACAACAACTCACTAACTTGTTTTTGAGCAGACAACTGGCTTCCTTTGTTGTGCTTATTTACATTATTGCCCTAAATGTCAATAATTTATATTTCCAAGTTTTACCAACTTAAATCACTGTTTTAGGCCAAAAATACAAGTTGGCTTTTTTTTGCAGTGTACTGTCTCGTTCTAAAGGGCGGCTGCACACAACATATTTGTCATTTTGTTGATTTGTCTAGCATCAGTTGTCAAATTTCTCTGCACATTTTGAAGATTCTCATAAGAAAAGCTTGATGAAAACACCAAAATTCTATAGAAATTTCGAAAAATGTGCATAAAAGTTTTTACACACACTTGAGGTGTTTTTGTCTTTTTGGAAAAATAGTTATAATGTACTAAACAAGAGATGGAAACACTTTAACATTTAACTCTGGTGACTGAGTCAAGTTGCACAGTTAAATCTCATTTTTGAAGACTTCTCTACATTTTCTCTCCGAGCAGTAACCTCTTTTTGTTGTTGTTTTCTCTCTTCTTCTTCTCCTGTTTACTGAAGGATAAGCCTACAGCGACACATTACACTGCCACCTACTGACCAAAGTACGTTACTGCAGCTTTGTTTATTCGGTCTAAACCAGCTGAAGGAAACTCACTTATTCACATTTTCTTTAAGGCCAAAATGTATCTTCAAAATTCAATGGCTCCTGACCTCATGCATGGCCTCAAAGTCTGACAGTACATCATTATTCTTACACGGTTTTTTCACCTTCAAAGTAAAGTCAGAACTTTCGTTTCTTATTTAGTCACTTTCTGGCTGCACTGTAGCGTAGCAATGCTAAAGTAATACATGAAAATAGAAACAATATGTATATATATATCATTTCCAATAAAGCGACCAGTGGACTGAAGTTCTGAATCAGATTCAAATTGAAAACCCGGGCCTCTCTACCTATACATTACAGTGTGTTTCTCTGAAGGGATGTGAGCTCTGAAGCGTATCAGGGTCTTATATGTGCATCGTATAGTGTGTGTGATCATGTGTGTGTGTGTACATTTACTTTGAGTGTGTGTGTTGGAGCGTTGGGAGCCGGCAGGAGCATTAGGGACGAGGAGAACAAGTCATCCATGCACACAGTCTCATTTCCTTCTTCTCCTCCCTGTCTGGTAAATAATGAATCGCTGGAGTTAAGAGGAAAAAGTAACCCTTTTTTTTTTTCTTGCTCCTGTGTTTGTCTCTCTGGAGAAGTCGAGGCTGCATTAAAGAAAGACGAGGGAGGATTTTCTCTGTGGACGAGTTGCCAGAAAAGAGGAAAACTAACACACTCTTAAAAGACGTGCATGCGTGTGTGTGTGTGTGTGTGTTCTTGTACTTCCTACATAGTGAGGACCGGAACACGTTTTTAACCAACAGAGTGAGGACATTTTTGCAAAGTGAGGACATTTCGGCCGGTCCTCACTTCTTTAGGCTTCTTTTTGAGATTTCAGACTTCAGGGTTAAAGGTTACATGATAATGATAATTAACTGAAACTGTATTGTGTGGATACAAAACTAACTACAATTATAGTGAAAATGTCCTTCGTTTTCATTTCACAAAGGAAATAAAGGCAAAATTTACTGTGACCTCTTTTAATCTCCCACCCAACAAATACCCCATGACAAAAAACTACAACTAATAAAAACTAACACTAAAACTAAAGCATTTCAAAAAATAAATACTAAACTAAAACTAGCAAACTCACTCTAAAAACTCATTAAAACTAACTGAATTTAAAAATAAAAAAATAAAACTAATGAAAAATCCAAAACTTTTATAACCTTGTAAGAGAATTCAGTTACAGTGAGGGTCCTCACAAAGATAGAAGTACAAGAATGTGTGTGTGTGTGTGTGTGTGTGTGTGTGTGTGTGTGTGTGTGTGTGTGTGTGTGTGTGTGTGTGTGTGATTGACTTTACTGTGTGAGACAATTAGTTGATTAAGAAATTAGTTGATTGATCCAGTAAAACATGAAAACATTTACTGGCTGCAGCTTCTGAAAATGTGATGATTTGCTTCTTTTCATTTACTTTAATTAAAGTTTAATAACTTTTGTGTCATTTTAACTGTTGCTGTTACAAAATAAGCACTTAAAAGATTTCACTTTGGGCTCTTGTGACTTGTGAAGCACATTTATTACGTTATTACCTCCACCAGGGAGGTCAGGGAGGCTCTCAGCTGGGTTTGTTCGTCCATTCGTCAGCAGGATTACAGAAGAAAACTAGTGCCGCCGCGGGGTGGATACACAAATGATTTTTCACTTTTTTTTAACATTGTGAGATCGGGCTGCATCCATCAGAATAATTAGAAAAATTACTTACAGACTGGGAAAAATTCATGTGAGCGCCCCGTGTTTATACACTACTGGTCAAAAGTTTTAGAACACACCAACTTTTCCAGAATTTAATTGAAAATGATGCAGTTTAATGTCTCAGTGTACTCTGAAATTAATGCACATTTGCAACATTTAAAATTCTTTATTGAGCATGATAGTGTTTTGAAAGTAAAAAAAAGATTCAAAATTGCATTTTATGTTGGACTAAAGGACTAAAAAAAGACACAAAATGACAAAAAAAGACACCAAAAGACACAAAATGACTTAAAAAGACACAAAATGACTAAAAAAAGACACAAAATGACTTAAAAAGACACCAAAAGACACAAAATGACTAAAAAAAGACACAAAATGACTTGAAAAGACACCAAAAGGCACAAAATGACTAAAAAAAGACACAAAATGACTTACAAAGACATGAAAAGAATTCAAAAATGGACAAAATAGCCCAAGACTCCATAGAGTTAAGTTGTTAACCCATTTCTTGTTCCCTGAAAAAGGCCTACTTGTATAATTCTGAAATGTACATTATTTTTCAGTTTTGGTTAAGCTTACCTTTTTTTATTTACCTCTGGCAGTTCACCACTTACCTTTGTACCCTTTCAAGCTGTTCATTTGACTTGAACTGCTTGAATTTCAATAAAAAACTGGAAAAATTGGGGTGTTCTAAAACTTTTGACCAGTAGTGTATGTTTGTATATTTGTATGTTATTTGAAAATGCTTTGTGTGTTTGTATAAATTCTCTCTCTGGTTGTTACCGTGTGTGTGTGTGGGGGGGTTTAAGTTTGAGAGTGTGTTTGAGTGTGTGGGAGGCAGATGACAGGCAGGATTACCTGGGGAGACCTCACTCCCCCCTCTGTCCCTCAGGAGCGTTTGTGATGTTCCGCGGTGGCGAGAGACAGAAAGCTGCGATAACAAGCTGCATGGACACCTAGTGTGTGTGTGTGTGTGTGTGTGTGTGTGTGCGTGTGGCGTATACAGGATCAGTAATATCCTCATCATATCCTTATCTGTGATGTTTACTACACTGCAAAAAAAGAAAAGTTGGGTGAACTCAAAATTTCAAGGCGACAAACTTCGATAAAATTTTAAGTTGGACGATTAAACTAAATATTTTAAGTTTTGTTTTTGAGTTTACTCAACTCTGAATTTCACGATTGTAACGCTGCTATGAAATGTCAGCTAATGTTGCGACCACAATTTTGAGTTAGCATTGATACGCTAATGGCTACTCTTGTAGCTGTAACAAGCAGCGCCGCTAGCATCAGTTAGCCGCTAGCATAAGTTAGCCGCTAGCTTTCGCTAATGACCAAATTTCACAACAAAGAAATAAGAGTTATCAGAACTATTGTCCCTTGTTATGAACCCCAACTTAAAGATATAAGTAACAACAACTCACCAACTTGTTTTTGAGCAGACAACTGGCTTCCTTTGTTGTGCTAACTTACATTATTGCCCTAAATGTCAATAATTTATATTTCCAAGTTTTACTAACTTAAATCACTGTTTTAGGCCAAAAAATACAAGTTGGCTTTTTTGCAGTGAAGTTGTTACATTTATTATGACCTACACAGTCACTTTTTACCAGTTTTTGAGGCAGTGTAATAATATTATAAATCAATATATTTGAACATGCCAAAATGTTTTTTTCTTTTGTGTGACCAAGTATTAAAGCAACATTATGCCACTATTTTACCTTAAAATGACAGCTTCAGAACCACTTCGATGCTATTATTCATATGGAGAATGGTGCCTTCTTGCTTTTGGTCTAGTAAAAGTAATATTATCTGGCTTGCAGTGTCTTGTGTTGTTGCACTTGCTTGATGTTTGACTTTTAGCAAAGTTGTCTACACTGTAAAAAAACAACTGTTGTTTTTACGGTAAAAAAACGGCAGCTGTGGTTGCCAGAACTTTACCGTAATAAAAACGGTGCAACTTTTTCTAACATTACGGTAAAATTATATTAGCACTTTTGATTTCACGTTTAAGATTGCCATTTTACTCAATATCTTTCCGTAAAAAATAAAAAGATTTTCCATCGAAAGAAACTTTGTTATATATTTTTGTTAGAGATATGGTGTTTAGTACATTTAACAGTGAGAAAAAGTATTTTTACAAAAAATAAATGCAAAAATTACAGTGATGCTTGTATATATATATATATATATATATATTACAGCATTTTTTGGTTACAAACACGGTGCCGATGTATTTTACAGTAGAGTAATTTCCCCCCCAAAAAAGTGTAAAAAAAACACTGTTTTGGCTGATATATATACATTTACATTGTTTTTTTATTGTTACTGAAATTGAATTAACACATTTATAATTTTACGGTCTTTTACTGTCATGGTTTAGCAGTTTTTCACCGTAAAATCTGCAGACATTTTTTACAGTGTACTTGCTGGTTTTTAATCATGAGTGATGTAACCATAACACATGCATATCTGTCCATATGTTCGGTACATTAGAGGGGTAGCAGTGAAATGCTTTCTGAAACTGAGACAACATTAATCTTAGTTAAAGTTAGGGAAAGACTGGTGCTTTCATTTGTAACATTATAAACAATGTAGTTACTGTGGTCTGATTGTATTAAATCAAACCATGACCTTAACAAATACAACCAATAAAAAATCTTGCTGTAGTTGGTATGAGAAGATTTCTTGCAAGATCAGATATTCTGGTAGAAAACACATTAAATGAAGAGGTGAAACTATCTGTTTAGTGTTATTTATGGAGGGGTTGAGCTCAGTTTAGCTGTAATAACCACTGAGGTTATCACTATCTCATTAGAGTACACGGAGTACCTCAGAATACGCTCATCTGAGTCTCTTTTCCTCTCTAAACTCACTAGATTGTATCTTTTCTTGCAGTCTTGTTTCCTGCCCAGCACTCTCTCTCTCACTGCTTCTATTTTTAGCAGCGTTATTATACGAGCTCCTTCGATGTCTGCCAGAAAAGAGCTGTAACAACACCGCCCCCCCTCCCCACCCGCCTCATCCCACCGCCGCTTACCGACACTCGCCTTTATTGTTATTTCATTTTCTCATTGATGCAGGATTGCAGTCGATAGTCAGATCCAGCACACGCGAGTCCAGTTTAGATCCTTTTATTCAGTCCAGCTATTGTTCTGTGAGCCAGTTGAGCTTCTATCCATCACTCTGACTGCTCTGTGTGTGTGTGTGTGTGTGTGTGTGTGTTCTTGTACTTCCTACATAGTGAGGACCAGAACACATATTTAACCAACAGAGTGAGGGCATTTTTGCAAAGTGAGGACATTTCGGCCGCTCCTCACTTCTTTTAAGGCTTTTTTTTTTTTTTTGAGATTTCAGACTTTGTTTTAAGGGTTAAAGGTTACATGATAATGATAATTAACTGAAACTGTATTGTGTGGTTACAAAACTAACTACAATTATAGTGACAATGTCATTTTTGTCTTTTCAACTTTTTTCATACATAATGAAGATGGATCAGACAAAGGAAATAAAGGCAAAACTTACTGTGACCTCTTTTAATCTCCCACCCAACAAATACCCCATTACAAAACACTAAAACTAATAATACTAAACTAAAACTAATGCATTTAAAAAAAAATATATACTAAACTAAAACTAGCAAACTCACTCTAAAGAATAATTAAAACTAACTGAATTTGAAAATTATATTATACTATTATAACCTTGGCAGGGAATTCACTGTTCCAATGAGGGTCCTCACAAAGATAGAAGTACAAGAATGTGTGTGTGTGTGTGTGTGTGTGTGTGTACTACAACTCAACAAAAAGAATTTAATCATGTGCAGGATTGAGTGCGCCCACACACACATCGTGTTCATGTTCACACACACACACACACACACACACACACACACACACACACCAAATTTCTCCCAGCTTTCAGGATTAAACTTCCCACACAAACGCCATCTCTGACGTGGTACAAGACTTCACCTGCCACTGTGACACCTACACGGTCTGTGTCTGGGGACCTTTACTGCATGTCAGACCTGTTCTCTCTCTCTCTCTCTCTCTCTCTCTCTCTCTCTCTCTCCTTCAGTCGGGTATTTATGAAGGTAAAAATATCAAGAAAATCGGCCCTTTCCATCTCAGGTTCTGAGTCACATCCTGATTATTAATTTTGTTGTACACTCACTTTATTAGTTAACAACACTGCAAAAAAAGAAAAGTTGGGTGAACTCAAAATTTCAAGGCAACAAAGTTCTTCAAACTAAATATTTTAAGTTTTGTTTTTGAGTTTGCTCAACTCTGAATTTCTCTGGCACGATTGTAACACCGCTATGAAATGTCAGCTAATGTTGCGACCACAATTTTGAGTTAGCATTGATACGCTAATGGCTACTCTTGTAGCTGTAACAAGCAGCGTGGCTAGCATCAGTTAGCCGCTAGCATCAGTTAGCCGCTAGCATCAGTTAGCCGCTAGCTTTCGCTAATGACCGAATTTCACAACAAAGAAAGTTATCAGAACTATTGTCCCTTGTTGTGAACCCCAACTTAAAGATATAAGTAACAACAACTCACCAACTTGTTTTTGAGCAGACAACTGGCTTCCTTTGTTGCGCTAACTTACATTATTGCCCTAAATGTCAATAATTTATATTTCCAAGTTTTACCAAATTAAATCACTGTTTTAGGCCAAAAAATACAAGTTGGCTTTTTTGCAGTGAAGGTTTAAGTGGCACCAGTGTGGTCTTCTGCTGCTGTAGCCCATCTGCTTCTGCTGTTGGATGTGTTGTGCATTCAGAGACGGTCTTCTGCAGACTTTGGTTGTAACGAGTGTTTATTTGAGTTCTGATATGATGTGTTTGTTATGCGGCCGGAGAGGAAGAAGTAGAGGAAGTAGAAGAAGTAGATGAAGTGGAGAAGTGGCGTTCAATACACATTTAATGCCTACAAGCTCGGATTCAGTTCTCTAATGCTGCAGAATGAATGATGTAGGTCCAGTTTATTAGAGGTGTGAATCAGTGTATCGGTCCCATGATACGACTGTATCCTGATACTTGAGTCACGATACGATGTTATTGTGATTTTAAGCATTTTGCGATATGGTGGGTATTATGATACAATATATACTGTTTAACTGCTATTTGTGTCCACAAAATTAAATTCAATCGAGAATTGTTTTGTCCAATAAGAGAAAATTCTCAGTCTATTCATGTCACTTCAGTCTTTTTATTTCTCCACAATGAGAGTCAAACCCACAGACTGACCAACAAAGTGTTCAGTCAAACTGAACTCAACTGATATCAAACATGTATGGACGACAACAACTGCAGCATTTTATCAAACTTTCAAAAACTCTAAACTTCACTGCTCTGAACTCTGCAGCGTTATTTTGACAACTTCCTGACATGATATCCTGATGCACAAGGTGCCTATAGATTCCTTAGATCTTCTAGTTTATATGATCTCCAGTATATCCAGTATATTCCTTAAAGTAAGCCTGTTACGGCCTCCAGGAAAAAAAATCTGCGAAAATACTGATGCTCCACCGGCCGTAGGAACGTTAAATATCAATACTTGGCGGCCATGAAACAACATATTATTGCCATACAAAATATCGCAATCCCATGCTGTATCGATTTTCCTTTGCTGCTCTTCAAGCTCCTCCAGCTTTGTGTTTCTTACACACCTAATAATATTTTTACAGGTTCAGCAGAGGATCCTGATGAGTAAACATGAACATATTCTTTGCTTTAGGCATATGATTTGTCTCCTGTTTGTCTGGTTTAGTCTTCTCAGTTTAAATCGGAGGTGTAATTTGTACCTGCCTACCTGCCTCAGCCCCCTCACATGTGTCAGCCTCCTGTAAGCCTGTTCATTGATTTTTGAATTACATAAACATATAACTCAAGCAGCTGCGTCTGCAGTCGGATCCTTTTCCCTGCTGCTTGTTATTAGAGCTACTAAACCTCCACTTCCTGCTGCTGCAAACCATTTTCTTTATTTTATTAGTGCACGACCGCAGCTAATGTGGGATAAAAGCAAAAACGCCTCCACATCATGTTTTATTACTCCGAGTGTTTTCTATAATTTACGCTGTTTGACGGACTGCTGGCTGCTCTAGCTGCAGATGGGATGTTTGGACGTGTTTCAGCGTGCTGAGCTGGCTCAATGCAGCCGCACTGCTGCTAATTATATGAATTCTTTTTACATGGCAGCCTGCAGAGTAAGCTGCATTAACACAGCTTTTGATTCTCATCATCATCAAAATGAGCGAGATGTGAAAAGACGGCACACACCTGGCCTTTATCACAGCTAAATGGTGAGGCGTGTTGACACCCAGCATGCACTGCAGCAACATTTAACCTGAGTAACTCAACAGGGAATGCATCTATTAGACAAACATGTGGAGAGATTTAAGAACTCGTTTCACCTGTTTTCAGCCTTCAATCTGTCACTGAACCTGCTGAACCCCAACAAACAGTTTCAGGACATTTTACTCACTGTGTCCTTGTATTTCACTGCAATATATAAAATATATATAAAATAAAATCCTGCAGCTCTATGGAATCAGTACAATCATGGCTAGAAGTGGGAGCAACTCAAACATGTCTTTGTGCAGAATAACACAGTTAGAGTGACAGAAATCAGAAAAAAAAATGAATTTCTGTGATAAATTATTTTTTTTTAAATTGGAATAAAATGGAATTTATATATAAACAATATATCCAAGTCAGTGTTTCTCCTAGATTTCCCCCTAGATTTTTTTTCTGTTACATTGATGTTATGTGATGTTACTCGCTATATAGACCGCGTATAAGCTTGAATGTTACCTTTTACATTGATGTCCTAAGAGCTCGTTGACGACTCAAAACAAGTCGAAAATAACGTTGTGTGTTGTTGTTCTCACACAGTGCGAGTAGAAACCATTGGTGGCACGTTGATATTAATGATAATGTGAAATTTCAGCAGCGGTGGTGCCAGCCAGCAGTGCCAGCAAGTTTCCCAAACAGTTTTCTCCACATATTGTACATATTGAAGTATTGTCTTGTTAACAGCCTCTCCTGTCCTCTCCTCTCTGCTCTGTGTAAACAGCCTCTCCTGTCCTCTCCTCTCTGCTCTGTGTAAACAGATTCTCAGTGAATATTTGTCACGTGACCGTTGGTCTCAGCAGAATCAATCATGTCTTCACAGTGTCTCTGAGGAGCAGAATTTAATGTTTTTAACAGGATCTGGTTAGTGCAAACACTTTATTTTAAATGACACATGGAGAATAAAGAGATTCTGACACAAATATCAACATTTTAAGCTTTGTTTTGGTCACGGGGGGTTTATTTCGTGAAAATTGTTAGGATTATAACTTTGAAGTGAATTAAAGCCAAATTTGAGACCTTTTGTTTAATCCTGCTTCATTTCAGTCAGGATATCACAGTTCCTCCTTATCTTCAACTTATTTCATCAAGAAATATTTCCACTGTCTCTTTACCAGATCTTCCTCTTTTATTCACTCTAATATCAACTGAAAAAGTCAACTTATTTGCCTTTTTTCTCCTCCATACTGAAGTCCCAAGCTAAAACTCTCCGTTTATTGACTCTTTTATCAAAAGAGCCTGGAGTTATTCCTTCTGATTAAAGGGCTTCAAAAGAGATGTTTTAAACAATACTATATATATTCCCCGCTGTGTTTTAAACCCACAAACGTATAACAGCTAATAGGATTTCTTTCTAAAAAGCAGGGTCACACTCAATAACTTTAAACTCAATAACTCATTTGATGTGATACTAAATGAAAAACGGAGACAAATATTAAACTCATCCAAAAAGTCAATTCAAAAGTTTCTCTCTTATCGACGTTAAGAGAAAGAAGACATTACTTACTGCTGCTTCAGTTCACAGCTTCCAATCTAAAGTTTGATGACCGTGTGGGACCTTTGCAGTCATCTCCTCCTTCAGACGTCTGCATCAACCTTCTGTCTCTTTTCCTTCTCCTGATTAATTCCATCAGTTCAGGGAAGTATTTTTAGATTCACTCCTTTATGGAGGACACGTTTAATTTCCAAAATGATTGACATGTCTCTTTTTGGAGGACCTGGAGCAGTTATGCAGATTTAGTGTTGATTGTGTGTACATGTGCTTTTACCCTGAAAACCCTCAACAAAAAGGTTATTTTTGAGAGAATTGTCTTGTCACAGACACTTTTTTTTAGATGCACAAAACACCTTTTTTTGCACTGGTTTTGGAAGTCTCAGGGAGTGTCTTTTTCTAGCCAACATGGTCTCACAGAAATCCGTGAAATAGCCACGGATTCGCTTAACTCAAAATCCGTGGAATAGCCACGGAATCACTCAAATTTCCGTGAAACTGACACGGATTTCGCTACAATGCAAGTTAATGACAGTCATATCCCGTGGCTATTCCAACATACAAAGTGATTATGTACATTCACTGAGTGAATATTTAGAAAATAAAACATATATTTCTCGCTAGAAATGTGATCAAAATCCATTTTTATGCAGAAACTAAGTCAAAATATTGATTTTTTCACAAAAAATGAGAGAACTGTCCGCCATGTTTTTTTGTTCTGACCGCCGGGACCTTGAAAGTCACGTGACTTGGAACAAACCAATAGCCACGGGATATGACTCTCATTAACTTGCATTGTAGCGAAATCCGTGTCAATTTCACGGAAATTTGACTGATTCCGTGGTTATTCCACGGATTTTGAGTTAAGCGAATCCGTGGCTATTTCACGGATTCCTGTGAGACCAGGTTCTTCTAGCAGTTACGTGCATGGTGGCTTTTCAAAATAAACCTCCATGTTCACAGGAAACTTTTAACTTTATGCAATAAAATCACTTAGAAAAAGCTACTTCTGCACTGAACTACTGGATACAGTTATTCAGGCTGACTCCAAATATCAACACTGACACATGAGACACAAACATCAGTCTGAGGTTTGTTTTTATCCAGCCACCACTCATCCTGCCAGAGTGTCTCTACTCTATATTGCTGCTGAGTTAACATTAGAGTTAATGGAAAGCCTGTGCATACACACACTAAAGGGAGCCTTTGTGTTAGTATCAGACACAGAGGGCTGTGCCAAAAACGTTGGAAACTGCCGACAGCACACCATCAACATTTCTGCATAAAATTAGTGATTTTTGTCACCAGTTGTTGCTTAACTTTTCCATTAATTTAAGAATTATCTGTTGATGTCTGCAGAGCTGAAGTTGGCACAGGTATCGACAGTTACACATCTCCAACTTCTCAGTCTGTTCCTCTTAAAACACACATACTGCTGTTTATTTCATGTTGAACTTCAGGCCCCGTTCACATGATGACGGTCTGAACAGAAGACGCAAAAGTGGCGTCGCGTCTTCACTTTTTATTCCTCGTTTAGACGAGCGTTTTCGGGAGGAAATCTGCTGCATACGGTGACGCAAAAGTGTGTGAAATTGGATTGTATGCAGCCAGGCGGCATCACTTAAAGCCATAAGAGCATCTTTGGGCATGCAGAAGTTTTCACGCCACACATTTTCATCAGCTACTCCTTCCACAAAGTTCTCCAGCATCACTAGATCTCCCAGGTCTCGTTCACAGCCGTCTGGCTCCTCCCACCAATCGCTGCATCCAGAATGTGATGGAGGTAATTCCAGATCCTTCTCTGTTCACTAATACTATCTGTACATATCCTGGACATTTGGTGGAAAGACTCCTGTAAGTTTATTAGAGCTGCCAGAGCAGCTTGAAGGTCCCACCATGGAAATAATCCCACGTTTGTTTATTTCCTGTACTGGAGCATGTATGTGACGTAAACACATACGTGACGTGAGCAGATCAGATCAGAGTTTTGTGTCTTGTCAGTGTAGACGACACGCTACGGAGGAGAGGATTACACTTTAACACTCTGGAGGGTGGTTTCAGATTTTTGCGTCTTTAAGCCCCAAAAACGCCGTCACCGTCTAAACGAAAGGCACTTCAGATAAAATATTTTGTCGTTTTCACCTGCAAGCGTCCTCGTGTAAACGGGGCCTCAGTGCACAGGAATTATGACCTTTTTATGTACAAAAAATCAAAGGTAAACTTTTCTGTGACATCATCATTTTCTGCAGAAACACTTTTCTGGCCTTATTTACACCATAACTCAGAAACAGAAGGGGAAATGTTCAGTCGGATACAGAATTGTTGATACTAATCTTGAAACTTTGGTGATTGTTCAGATCTTCTGAGCTGCTGGTGGAAGATGTGTGAAGCTTCCACATTTCAGATTTGGAGCTTCTTTGCAGCAAGATCCACACTGAAGCATTGTCTAATGTCACAGCTATAAACAGAGAGTTGTACATATTCAAATTTAGATTTTTATGCCTCCTTGCTAGCAACAGACGTGTATGTGGTCAGGTTGTCCGTCCAGCCGATATCTCAGGAACATCTTGAGGGGATTTCTTCAATCTTAGCTCAAACTTCTACTAAGACTCGGAGATGAAATGATTCGATTTCGGAGGTTAAAGGTCAAAGGTTAGGTTCACTGTGAACAGTGGTGGAAAGTAAGTAAGTAAGTACATTTACTCAAGTACTGTACTTAAGTACAATTTCAAGGTACTTGTACTTTACTTGAGTATTTCAATTTCATGTAACTTTTTACTTCTACTTCTCTACATTTTTAGCCAAATATTGTACTTTTTACTTCACTACATTGAGCTGACAGCTTTAGTTACTTTACAGGTCTAGTTTAACATAAAATATATGATCAGTTAAAAGTGATAAGACTTTTTAAAAAATTAAATCTTATAACAGTATATTAAGTTGTTAAATGCGCCCTATCTTTACAAAATTAGGACACTGCTTACATAAATGCATCAATACTAAAAATCTAATAATATATAAAACAGTCTGACTGGGTCCATTCTGCATCATGAGTACTTTTACTTTTGATACTTTAAGTACATTTTGATGCTGATACTTTTGTACTTTTACTTCAGTAAGTTTTGAATGCAGGACTTTTACTTGTAGTGGAGTAATTTCACTGTGTGGTATTAGTACTTTTACTTAAGTAAAGGATCTGAATACTTTTTCCACCTCTGACTGTGAATTATTCCGCACGGGCATGGATGTAAACTGCAGCTTTACTGGTTCATAGAGAGGTGGTAAAGCTGGTTTTCTGAGCGCTTTAAGGATTTCCTGTCGAGTTTGAAACGGTTAACAAACATGCATTTTAGTTTGAGTTGAAATGTTTGTAATGTTGCTGACATGTGATGTGTCCCTCCTGTGTAAATGGGAGAGGAGGTGCAGCAGCTGGCTGCTGTCTGACTCCTCAGCTGAGGTAAATGTGTCTCAGGTTCTCTCTGCTCCGCTGGGCTGTGTTGTGTTTGCAGGTTTATCTGAATGTGACCTGTTACACAAACAAGTCACGCTCCTCTCTAATGGGCTCCTCCGTCATTCCTGCACGCCGCCGCCGCACTCTCTCTCTCTCTCACCGCGTTCACACAAACACACACAGCCGATTCCTGCCGGACGATTACGGTGATGAATGAGCGAGGCGGAGCGCCGTGCGACCGCCGCCAGCTCTGCATAAACAACAAACCATAAAAACACAGAGTGATTTCCTCCTGCACGCTGCACACGGTGATGGAGGAGAGTGACATCAGCTGAGAAAATATAGAAATAAAGAGAGCGCTGGGAGGAAGAGGCTGGAGGTAATCATGGCCCACAATGCTTTGCAGCAAATTCCTTGCGGGCCAAATTTGAGTTTGGAAGATAAGGAGGCAGAAATCTCATTTCCCTCATTCTGCACAAACAGCAGGTCTTGAACCTTTAAATTAAGATTAAAGATTAAAGATAAAGATTAAAAAATGTTTCTAGGTCTAAAAAATCGTATCTATATGTTATCATGTACACTCTCAGAAAATAGAGTACAGAATTGTATCTTTAAGGGTACAATGGCTTGTCACTGGGGCAGTACCCTCAGAAGGTACTTTTTTGTACCCTTATTTTGAAGGACAAAAATGGACCTTTAAAAATGTTACAAAATTAGCCTTTATAGGGTACAGTATTGTACCAGTATTTAATTTTATATATTTTTGTGTATCTACATTATACAAAAGACAAACAAGTTTTCACTTTATCAGAATGTTTTTTTTTAATTTTCACATTTCATTTTCATTTAACTAAACAATGTAAAATTGTTTAAAATTAAAAAAAAGTATAACTTACCTACTGCTGAAGAAAGACTAAATAATTATTTTAACAATAATTAATATTTAGGCTACTGTCATTTGTAGAGCCTAACACAGATTGTCTATTGTACCCCAGCATGTAAAAGGAAGGGTACATATTTGTACCTTTTACCACTTCGGTACCCATATTTACCTTTTTGGCCCTCAAAAAGGTACATATAGGTACCTTAAGGTCCAATAATTGGCCCTAGGGGATACATTGGTGTAGATTGTACCTCAGGGGAGAAAAAAGGACTCGTATTGTACCCCTTTTTCTGAGAGTGTAAACTTTATTTTCAGGTTGATGCAGCACTGAAAATGTGAGTCAGTCAATAGATCCTTGCATTCATATTAACAGCTCCTGGTGCTGATGGTTATCCTGAAAACCACAAATCTACTGTGAGCATGTGGGCATTAAAATTACCTGCAAAAGTGTCCTGTGCAATTTTATAAAACATATCTGTATCAGTGAAAGGTGTAGGCAGTTTATATAGCTTTATATGTATATTTATGTAGCGTAAATTTCCCCAATGTGAGATTTAAAAGGTCTTCAAAGTCCACTCAGCTTAAACTAATCCATTGACAAAATAAAATTCCTAAGACATTCGTTACATCATGAAAAACTAATGAACACAAAAGGTCAAAGGGCGCACTTTGGCTACATGAGACAATTAATTGATCCAACAGTGCGAAGTGAAATGATTTGGTTCCTTGAGAGAATAAAAACTTTATTTCCAGGTTTTTCTATGATAACTTTTTTTGTTTTTTCCTCATAATTTACCAATTTAATCTCCTAGTATTTTATAGAGATTGTTTGTTTTTTTTCTCGGAATTTATGACTTTATAAGTGAATTTGTGACTTAAATCTCAGAAAAAAATCTCAGCGTTTTTTGTGAAATATTGCCAATTTATCTATCCATCCTTTTATTTATATTAATATTGTGTTTTTGGCCTGCTCTCTTGTGGGTGTACAGTATAAACTATGTATCGAATTTTTCCTCATTTTCATATAATTTTTGCTTTTCTTTCTTCCTCTCTCCTCCTCATTGTTCATCTTATAGTTTATTCTTTTCTCTCTCTCTCTCTTTGCTGAGTACCGAATTCAGCAAAATGCACAAAGCTTTATGACCATGCTGCTTTATCTATTTCAATATTGTGTATATTTAATATAATGTGTATTTTTCTGTCTTCTGTTCTGTTTATATATTGTTTCTTTCTGTCCCTCTCATCCAACCTGGTCTCACAGGAATCCGTGAAATAGCCACGGATTCGCTTAACTCAAAATCCGTGGAATAGCCACGGAATCACTCAAATTTCCGTGAAACTGACACGGATTTCGCTACAATGCAAGTTAATGACAGTCATATCCCGTGGCTATTCCAACATACAAAGTGATTATGTACATTCACTGAGTGAATATTTAGAAAATAAAACATATATTTCTCGCTAGAAATGTGATCAAAATCCATTTTTATGCAGAAACTAAATATTGATTTTTTTTCGCTAAAAATGAGAGAACTGTCCGCCATGTTTTTTGTTCTGACCACTGGGACCTTGAAAGTCACGTGACTTGGAACAAACCAATAGGAACAAATATCCATGGAATAGCCACGGGATATGACTGTCATTAACTTGCATTGTAGCGAAATCTGTGTCAGTTTCACGGAAATTTGAGTGATTCCGTGGCTATTCCACGGATTTTGAGTTAAGCAAATCCGTGGCTATTTCACGGATTCCTGTGAGACCAGGTCCCTCTCATCTCATCTCATTCCTCTTCTCCATTCTCCCTCTTTCCCTCCCCTCCTCTCTTTATTGTATTCTCTCCTCTCTCTTTTTCTCCTTGTCTTACTCTCTCTGCCTTATTTGCAAGAATGCAATTAAAATAAATATCACCGAAGCAAAGTGTGCAGTGTAAGCATTTACCAGACTAAACAAAGGCATCCATAACACCAGCAGCTTTTCCATATATACGATGCTATTACATCACACACTGTCTGTCCACACTTGCATGTAATATTACATAATATTTCCTCTCCCCACCTTGCTCCTCTCAGATTAGCCCTGTGTCATGTTAGTGTTTGGTTCCTCCCTGCAGTCAGAGTCTGGTGGCCTGGATGAAATGAAGACATTACTCAGCTGCGTGCAGCCCTGAATAAACCCTGACAGACTCTCTCCTCCTGCTCTGCTCCTGAATATTTAAACGGAGCTCACTCGTAAACATAATGTTTCATTTGTTCTGTCTGTAGCCGCTGCTCTGGTTCTGGGGGAAGTGCTTTATCGATGCTGAAACCCAGTTTATATTTGAACTATCTTTATAACGAGAGCTTTGAAGTCTGAGACAAAAATAGATTTTTGGTGCCACGATGTTTGGAGCGCCTCTGAGCGCCCACAGCTGTCTGAGGCTCACAGATTCTAATCTTTATTCTCTGTTTTAGGGAAGTACATTCAATAAATTGTCTTGTTACATATTTAATGCGCAACATTTTTCACTATAAAGCAAAAGAGCATTCATTATTTTTGTAAAATGCCACCAGCTGGTGACACTGCAACTAATTCTTTCTTTTAAACTTTGTAGCAAAATGTGTTAAATAATCATCAATGAGGAGGTGATGTTACTGCATATTCTTTTTGATGCAGTTTTTATGTGCAGACATTGCATGCACAGACACACAACACAGAACATGTGCAGTAACATACTGTAGCTGGTTGTATGGACCAGAGATCAGAGGTTTAAAGACTCACCTGAGACTCACTTTGAAACTGTGATGATGATGAGCTGCTGCACCACCGTTTTTTTTTTATTTGATAAGATAAGATAAGATGGGATGAGATAAGACAGAACTTTATTAATCCCGAAGGAAATTCTGGTTACAAAGTTATAAAAACAATTACAAAAACAACCAAAATATAGGATATTCTAAAAAAAAAACAATGAGGAAAATATGTAACAATAACAATATATAATATATAATATCAATATGAATATAAATATAACAATTTAAAAATAAAAGTTTCAGAGGAGTAAATTGGGCAGAGTGCCCATTACATGGCAGGATATAATAAATACAGATAAATTGCACACGATAATGAACATAATATAGTCCGTGGTGTTGAAAATGGCATTGCTCATGATTTATTAGTCAGTCAATTTTTAGTTGTTTCATTTGTAGCTTCTTTGCAGCAGGCTAACAGTTAGCTCTGTAGCAGTACAGTGTGTATATGCTAACAGGCTAATGGTATGGAGCCAGAGACATTTTTTTGCAGTTCTACCAATAATTTGTGTTTTTTCATGTAACGTCCCAGATTTGGTTTAGTGATGAGGGAGTTAAAAACCCAGGGAAAATGGAAAACCAGCTAAACGTATGAGCAAGAATGATGATTTTCTGACAGATTAAAAGGGAATTTACAGTGGACACTTATGGAACTCAAAACTACTTTCTGTTTCAAGAAGAAACACAAGAAAGTGAGAAGGACAATAACTCAACTCCACTAAAATGAATAGGTATATATATGCCTTTTATCACCCTCCCTCTGGATGGGAACAAAACACCACAACACCTCTTGAGACCGACACACAGCTTAATGTTTGTGAATGAGCCGCTGGCTTCGTCTTCTTGGATCTCACCGGTATTTAACTCTCACCTCCTGAACTGAGCAAGTGAACACTGGCGGTTCCCAGAAAGAGGCAAACAAAAACAAACCATAGCAGACCACCAACCACACATACACTGTTAAAAAATCTTTGTAAAATAACAGTAAACACTGTCAAATACAGCAGAAATAGGGCGTAAAATAAAAAATTGTATGTCACCATATTAGACACTTTTAATTAATCAAAATCAAATCAAAGAATAGCACAAAACTTTTACTTTTTTCTGCCATAAAGTGGAAGAAACATGCAGTTTTGCTGTAAAAATATAACATTTTCATTCAAAATTTATGGAGAAATACCATGATGTGTGAATGAATGACACAATTACCCTAAAATAACAGGAATACTCAGTCTAAATTACAGTTTTTGCTGATATTTACATTTAAATTTAGAAAAGAAAATCCACTCACTGTAATTTTTACAGTGAAGTTCTGGCAACCACAGCTGCCGGTATTTTACCGTAAATAAAACAGATTTTTTTTACAGTGTACGGTTGTAGCCCTGAAAGGAAATTCAGTAGCTGAATTCTGTCCTCCACAATGTTAATTATCCCGCAGCAAGCTCCATGTTTCAGGGTCAGTCTGTATTAGCTGTGTGCCTGGAAAGCAAATGTTTTTTAAGACCAGATTACTCTGATGGAGAGTCTCTCTTTGACAGACAATTCTGCAGGGTTTTGTAGCAGAACTTGGCATACAAAGTACTCTTTTCTTCATCCTGTGCTGCTCGTTGCCATCTGACTTTAGGCAAAGTGTTATAATAACACATCCTCTGTTAATGCGTCAAAACAATTAGTGTCATTAAAACAAATTCACGTCCCCCTTGGCGTTAACTTTGACAGCCTTACATACCTTATCATGTGTGTGGATGTAAACTGTAAGCAGTGGCGGGTTCCCTGCTGTGGCCCCTGTGTTAAATTAATAATAAAATGATCAATTTATAACGATGAACAATGGAACAATTCTAACCTTCTTTTTTGTTCAAACAATATCTCATTGTACACAAAAGAAACCCAGAAGGTGTACATTGTATAATACTTTAACTCTCTGGAGTCTTATAGGGCTATTTTGTCCATTTTTGAGCCCTTTTCATGTCTTTACATGTCTTTGTAAGTCATTTTGTGTCTTTTTTTGGTAATTTTGTGTCTGTTGTTGTGTCTTTTGTAGTTATTTTGTGTCTTTTTTTGTCATTAGTGTCATTTATGTGTCTTTTTTTGTCTGTTTTAGTTATTTTGTGTCTTTTTTTGGTCATTTTGTGTCTTTTTTGTCATTTTTATGTGGGTTTTTTTGTTATTCTGTCTTCTCATTTTGTGTCTTTTTTTGGTCATTTTGTGTCTTTTTTGTCTTCTGTGGTTTTTTTTTTTGTTATTCTGTCTTCTCATTTTGTGTCTTTTTTTGGTCATTTTGTGTCTTTTTTGTCATTTTTATGTCTTCTGTGTCTATGTCTTCTTTTTTTGTTATTCTGTCTTCTCATTTTGTGTCTTTTTTTGTCATTTTGTGTCTTTTTTTGTCATTTTGTGTCTTTTTTGTCATTTTTATGTCTTTTGTGGGTTTTTTTTGTTATTCTGTCTTCACATTTTGTGTCTTTTTTGGTCATTTTGTGTCTTTTTCAAGACATTCAAAGATTTTGAATGCTTAAATATCATCTTTGCCATTTTTTCATGTGCTAATGTGCCCCTCTGATTAAACACTGGCCCCTCCCTGGCCCCCACAGTAAAACTGGTCTAGAACCGCCACTGACTGTAAGTTTGAGTGGTAACAATCATTTCTTCAGTCTGATCTGCAGCCTCAGAGCAAGTTTTTGCATGAAATTTTCCTCCATTTTCTCGTATCTTTGTTTGCTTTTTCTTTTAAATTGCAGATATAAATCTTGCATTAATGGAAGGCAATGGCCGAGCAATGCCAGAGCCAGAAGAGCAGAATTAGTTTATTACTAACGATGATGAGTCGATTGTAAGTCGCTGATTCTCTCCATAAATGTTTTATTAGATTTATGTGTCCATTTGGCTCCTAAAGAGGAGCACACGGCCGATCACAGGTTCATCTGAAACTGATACATCACAAGTGTACTTCTTTAAATGATCTTTGTCCTGAGGAGGTTTTATTCATCAAATGTTAAAACCACTTACCATTCAGAGGTCCCTCCAGTGAACCCGCTGTTTTTTTTCTTCCGGAGGGCGTGTAAGTATGAAACTAGAAGATCTAAGGAATCTAGCCCAAGCATGTCAGGGTACCATGTCAGGAAGTTGTCGATAGGTTCCAATAAATAGATAATGAATTCACTGAGTCATTTTTTATTAGATATTTTGGTAACGCTTTATATTAAGGTCCTTGTAATAACCATTAATTAACAAATAATAAGGCCCTTGTAAGTCCTTACAAGATGCTTATTAACATTATTGTGTGTTTATAAGCTTATATAAGTGTTAATAATGGCATTATAAACACCCATGAGACTTTATTAATCTTATTTTGTTTGCTTATTGATATTAAAATATACTTTATTGCTCATCTATTATAAATTAACTATGCTTTTTACAACTACCGGATCCAAAGTGAGAACAATGCCTTATTTCTTGTTAATTAATGGTTATTAAGGACCTTATTATAAAGCGTTACTGATATTTTTGACCAGAACCATTCGACACAGTGCTGAGCTGCATCTCAAATTAATCTTCAGGTTCACAGCTTTCAGATGATGTAACCCAGACCTGGGCATTGGGCGGCCCGCGGGCCACATCCGGCCCGTTGGCTGTCCTCCTCCGGCCCGCATGAGGTTACCCAGAAATTAGAAATCAATACAACCGCAGTGCTTTTATTTTGAAGGCGGTTTACGTTTACATACGACATTCCTTGGTCACCTTGTGAATCCACCGTAAGAGCTAACAAACATTAGCATTAGCACTTGAGCAAACAAGCACTTTTACGACAAATATAGCCACTAATATATATGACAGAAGAAAATAAACTTTAACAAACCTTGTTCCCCTGTCAACCAACCACTATAGAAGCCTTTTTCATACTTTATATCAACATTATATTAATTACGACGCACTCATTATTATTTACCGTTCGTTTTTAACTTTTTACCGTTCTACCTGTTATTTCCTGTCACTACCTCTCAAAATAAAAGCACCCGTTTCACACTAGACGGCGCCATTTCAAAATAAAAGCATCACAACATTGTAAAACACCTAGAAAATTTACAAACATGAAAAAACAAGCTATATAATACAAAAACACCTATATGAACCTTGCTAAAGGTCATTTACAGTTATAAATGGAATAGTGATATGGTGATTGGAGTATTTACTACTTTTTACTGCTATATTTGATTTACTCCACAATAACAGTCTTATCAAAACATGTATTCTTATCAGTAGCAGCTCAAACCAGATAATTTACTGTATTTTATAAAGCGATTAAATTAATATTGAGCAGAATTTAGTTCAGAGTTTTGGTCCGGCCCCCGCAACCTTCGTGGTATTGGTCATGTGGCCCCTTGGGGAAATTAACTGCCCACCCCTGATGTAACCACTTCTATGTGGCATTTATTGTTGACCTGCTATCTCCCCCTCAACATCCACTGCCAACAACCAACAATTAGCAAAAAAACAACAACAACCTTGAATGGTAACGGGTTAACTTTTTAAAATCATCTCAAGATCAGAAGCAACAAACTTTTGGTGAAGCAGTGCAGCTGTGAGAAGGAACTTTTCCAATCAGACTGTGTGTGAACGCTTCATCAGCCACTCAGCAAGAGGGAAGTCACACCTGTTTGTGCCACAGTTACAGAAAAGTTTTTTAAAAAAGAGACCTCTGACTTTTTCTACCAAGAGAACCTCTGGTTTTCTGTCCTGTCAGCCAATTAGTTACCACCACCTGTTTCTTAAAGCAGCTTTTAATGAGATGTTTTTAATAAAAACCAGCAGCTGATTCCTGCTTTCTGGTTGTGATGTTGTGCACAGAAATTCAGTGTAAATCCAATTTTAAACTTAATATTTAGATGTTAATCAAATTAATAAATCTGTAACACCAAGTCCTTCAGTTTACCAGGGTCCAGATCCTTTGGGAGAAGCTGCAAAAGCAACATAAAGAGCATTTTTCTTTGCGACAGGACTTTAAGGTCATCAGGACACATAACAGGGGTCCTCTGTGCTACAATGTCACACCAGAAAACACATAATTTATAAAAAATAATTAAAAAAAAAGATTGCAGCCTTTGTGTTTTAGTTTCACAGCTGAAGCAGCAGTTTGTGCAGCAGAGGTCCTTCACATATTTTTTTTTTTTTTTTTTAGACAGCAGATAAAAACTTGTTTTTTGGGGTTTTAAAACTGTTTAACCACAAAACATAATTTTATATAGTAGAAGCTACATGTTAGACTAAGGATTAGGTGACAGACACCCAGTTTGCTTTTTTTGAGTGTGAAGCAGCTGTCCTAAATATCTAACATGTTTCATTGTTATTTCTGGTGGTCTTTCTGTTTGGAGGAGGCCGATCCCCTCCCGGCTCTGCTTAATAATGTCGCTAAATTAGCATTTGCATCCTCAAATCTGCATCTGGAGTCTCAGGAGAGCAGCACGGCTCTCGAGGGAGCGAGAGGTGAACTATGAGAGGAACACGTCAGCTCCAGGCTGAAGAACTCACAGTGATCTGAGACGCAGCAGGCAGACAGAAAGAAAGAGTGATTATGTTACTGAAACATTAAAGAGAAAGTTGTTTTTCTAGGGTACCTTGTAGACCAGGGGTGTCAAACTCAAATACACAATGGGCCAAAATTTAAAACTTGAATAAAATCGCGGGCCAACATTGAACAAATAAACCTTTTAATATTTACCAAACATGTTTTGCTTTAACATTAAATATGGAACCAGCAACGCTTATAAACATACAATATATAACTAAATAGTGCAGACATGCAAAATCAAATTTCAAATAAAAAACACCTCAATGTCATTCATTTATTAAATTAAAATTAAATAAAAATCGTATCCAATCCAATCCAATCCAATCCACTTTATTTATATAGCACAATTTTAGCAAACACAAGGTTTCCAAAGTGCTGCACAAACAATAAATACATAACACAATACAAAGAGATTTAGTAAACAATAGATCAGTAAGATGCAATAAGATAAAATACATTAAAAATGGGATACAAATAAATAAAATAAAATGTAAAATGTACTGCCCGCACAAAATAAAATATGCATGAATACAATAAAAACAAAAAATCATAAAATCATAAAATCAACATAAAATGTATGCCTCTTTTCTATTTGCATCCTTCTGATTTAAATATCAAAATAAAGTTTTTCAACAGGTTAATACATTTAAAAATAAAATAACAATAATAAATCTAGTATTAGCGGTAAATGCGCCGTATAATACCGGCGGGTCAGCTTTTATAGTACAATAATGATATAATAATTTGGTATTGCCTCGCGGGCCAAATAAAATTACACTGCGGGCCAAATTTGGCCCGTGGGCCAGAGTTTGACACCCCTGTTGTAGACAAACAGGCACACGTGTGTTGTGTTCACTGACAGTAGGACGCAGGTGTGCTTCTGTTACATAACTGTTGTGTCCACTACGATGCAGACATGTTTGTGTTCGTCTGGTTTTTGGTGCGTGCCACTGCCTACTCTACTGTGCTCTTATTGCTGCTGTCTATGTGAAATTTACTCCAAAAAAAGCTTTTTTTTTTTAGTGCAAAACAATTATTTCTCACTAATTAAGACGCCATATGTTTGTTCCATTTGCCCAAATTAATTTCAGGTGCTGTGCATGGACACCAAGGGCAACATGGAGAGTAAATAAAGAAACCGACCTAAAAAATCCCTCAAGAATTGCGTTGTTCAAAGAAATCTGTCTTTATTTGCTGTTACATCCACTCAAACAGTTTATTGGTCAGTATGCAGTATGTTATTTTCCAGAAATGCAGAAATGTATTATTTTACAGGGTTTTTCTTGTTTTTTTCTACATTAAGTACAAAAACATTTTTAAAAAATGTTTTAATAAAATATCTCATATTACAAATTTTAACCATAAATAAATAATGGACCTTGACATCTTTAAATTATTATTATTATTATTATTAATATTTTTTTATATTCATATTTTTACAGTATCATTCAATTCATAATGGTCTTGAATGTTGAATTAAAGGGATTTTTTAAAATTGAAAAATACACATCATATTGCTGAATGTAAAATTAAGACAACTTTCTGTGTTTTTTTTTTTTTTTACAGGAAAACTATACATTTTATGTAAAAAAGGAGTCATTAAAAAAACAATAAAAAGTCTGGCAGCAAAAGTTGCGAAACAAATCATATCAAAGTAATAAAAATATACAGATATTTAGTGTTTATTACACACTTTTTTCCTTTATTTTATTTTTACCTTTTTTTTTTTTTACAGTTGTTTTGTTTTTTAAAGATGTTTTGTAAAAGAGCCATTTTAAATGTATATATATATATATATACTGTATACAGAATATATTAACTTAAACACATTGGTGATGAACAGATGTTAACCAGCATTTTAAAAGCCTCTTAAAGAAGCAAATTATTCGGAGGAAATAAAGTCGAGCATTTTTATTAAAGCACCAGCTTTAATAAAACAGTCAACAGCTGACAGCCACCAAAGCATCTTTCATTATTTTACTTTTCTTTTGATGCTACATTCATTGACAGTTAAATACATTTAAAAAAACACCCAGGCTGCACTGTAACAGGATACACATGGTTTCCTGTGCTTAGTTTTTTCTAACAGCAAAAGTTCTCCTGCAGAGGTGAAAAAAAAATCGTCTTTGGTCATTTTATGTCTTTTTTTTGTTCAATTTCACGTATTTTGGGGGTAATTTTATGTCTTTTTTTTTGTAATTTTACATGTTTTGGGGGTAATTTTATGTTCTGGAGATGAATCAACATGAGTTCTGTACTTTTACACAACTCAAAATAATAATAAGCTCAGTAAACATTGTGTTATATCATCAAAGGTCTCACAGTTGATTGATGATGTAACTTGATTCGTCACTGTACCGATAAAACTCACAATTACTCAGTTAAAGGCATTAACAGTTTGTGATGCTGCACAGCAGATCTGACTCTTTATGATCTCTGGAGTCATCACACTGTGTTAATATGACAGCTGTTCATCCGAGTGTCTCTCGAGGAGCCATTTATCTACCTCACCTCCTCTCACAGCTTCTCAGACGCCGTCGAGAGAGAGAGAGAGAGAGAGAGAGAGAGTAACTGAGCGGCGTGACTCATAACTCTGTGTAATTGTGTGCATGTGTCACGCTGGACGGACACTTCACATGGTGAATGAGGCTCTGTGTGTGAGCGCTGGCTGCTGAAAAGGCAGAAGGACGGAATAATTGTGTCAAAAGAAATGTGAGAAATGTGTCAGGCCACTAAACCCCGGAGCTGTGTGGTCAGAGCGCTCGTCATGCAGCTTTAAGACGAGTTGCATTGCCAGACATTAACCCTTAATAGGGCACTCACTCACTGAAATACTTGCAAATTCAAAATTTCAACCCTAGAGAATATTGGAGGATATTACATACTGCCAGAATGTGTAAAAAAAACACATACGGACCTGGGGGAGGGGGGTAATATTTTGAGAAAAAAGTTACAAATTTATGAGAAAAAAATCTCAAACTATCGGTAAAAAAAAGTTACAAATTTGTAAGAAAAGTTTACGAGATTAAAGTGGCAAATCTACAAGAACAAAATATGCAGATTTATGAGATTTAAAGTGGTGAATCCGCACAGAAAAAAGTATTTTTTTCACTTTTTTCTCGTAAATCTGTGACTTTTTTCGCGCAGATTTGCCAGTTTAAACCTCTTAAGGCTCCGTTCACACGAGGACGGTCTGAACAGAAGACACAAAAGTGGCGTTGCATCTTCACTTTTTATTCCTCGTTTAGACGAGCGTTTTCGGGAGGAAATCTGCTGCATACGGTGACGCAAAAGTGTGTGAAATTGGATTGTATGCAGCCAGGCGGCATCACTTAAAGCCATAAGAGCATCTTTGGGCATGCAGAAGTTTTCACGCCACACATTTTCATCAGCTACTCCTTCCACAAAGTTCTCCTCCATCACTAGATCTCCCAGGTCTCGTTCACAGCCGTCTGGCTCCTCCCACCAATCGGTGCATCCAGAATGTGATGGAGGTAATTCCAGATCCTTCTCTGTTCACTAATACTATCTGTACATATCCTGGACATTTGGTGGAAAGACTCCTGTAAGTTTATTAGAGCTGCCAGAGCAGCTTGAAGGTCCCACCATGGAAATAATCCCACGTTTGTTTATTTCCTGTCCTGGAGCATGTATGTGACGTAAACACATACGTGACGTGAGCAGATCAGATCAGAGTTTTGTGTCTTGTCAGTGTAGACGACACGCTACGGAGGAGAGGATTTCACTTTTACACTTTGGAAGGTGGTTTCAGATTTTTGCGTCTTTAAGCCCCAAAAACGCCGTCACCGTCTAAACGAAAGGCACTTCCGATAAAATATTTTGTCGTTTTCACCCGCGAGCGTCCTCGTGTAAACGGGGCCTAAATCTGCAACTTTTTTTCTTGTAGATTTGCCACTTTAATCTAGTAACGTAGCCTGATCATTGTTGATTAGCTGGAAGAAATCCATGTGGTTCTACGACCTCACAGAGAGACACGGGGACTTCATTTTGATATCCACTGAAGTTACCAAATACGGTTCTTCGCCCGATAAAAAGGGTTAATGCAGCGCCAGCCGGTTTCTCTTCAGTGTGTCTGCAGAGTGACGGAGCTGAGGGACATGCAGTGTAGAGAATGCTGCACAAAAAGTTTTTTTCTTTACACTTGAGAAAAAGCAGCAGCAGTTATCTGATTGTATCAAGAGGTTTTAAGCAGAGCGGCTCGGTTCAAGCTCTGAGATTAACTCACTGCCTTGCTGCTGATGCCAGGAGCAAAAGGGATAATTAAAAATTAAAAATGTTGGTATTGTTTGCAGATATCTTGTATCAACATTCTTACCTGGCACTGGGGTTGTATTTTATATCTTCAAACTAAATAGTCACAGTATTTCTAAATTCATGAGGTCAAAATGTTGCATGCATCTTATTTTGGTGATTGATCCAAATTGCAATTGTCATAACTTAATTTTGTGGTGTCATAAAGCTTCAGCAAGGTCCAGATTTATCACTTGGGCTGAAACATCAACTCACTGAGATCCACATCAGTTTGCATCTGTTCATGTTTCAACATAAAGACACAAAGAATAGATTCAAGCCATTGACAGCACCATGGTTTGTTGAATCACTTGCTGTTTCATGGTCCGATTCACAAAAGATATTTCACTAAAAAGCCCATAAAGTCTTAAAACTGAGTGCAAATTGCTCTTTCTTGAAAAAGAAAAATTAAATTATCAGACAGCAAGCTACAGGTCCTGACCAACAAGATTCAGAGACATTCCTCGAAAGTGAACAGAGTATTCAATAGTATTTTAGTCTTTTAGTCATTACTTTAGTTAGCAGGGACCCTATGAAGTTGATAATAATTTCACTATAACTGCATGCAGCTATATGTGGTGATCTTTGTAAATCTGACTGTGTTTGCAATAAGGTTTATTTACATGGAAAGGTGCCTGTTTTGCTCCAAATGTATGCATATTAACATAATTTAATTACATGCACAAGAAGCTTCTAGATGCTATTTTCTTGGCAGTGCAGTTAGTTCACAGCATTTCACCCTTTTGCAGGTGCTTTGAGAATCATAAAATGTCTTTTTGTCTCGTTTATGCAGGTGTAGTGGCTGCAAAAGCCACACAATCATTTTGTGAATTAGACTGTGCGTCTGAAATATTGTTTAGCCAGGTCTGCACCAAGCTGAGTCATACTGACTCGTCTTTCAGCACTGGTTGTTGCTACTAGTTATCCACTGTCTGGAGTGTCTAAATAATGCACTTAGCAAGCTTTATGCTTGTGAGAGAGCTACTTGGAGTCAGTATGTG
Source organism: Centropristis striata (assembly GCF_030273125.1). NCBI lineage: Eukaryota > Metazoa > Chordata > Actinopteri > Perciformes > Serranidae > Centropristis > Centropristis striata. The sequence goes on along the minus strand of NC_081532.1, from coordinate 33,751,045 downwards.
AGAGCAGGGAGTGAGAGCAGTGACCCATGATAAGGTTTGAATCCTTGTTGGAGGTTTTGGAAAACAAAGTCCGGCACAAACTTTGCTCCAGGTTCATTGCTTGAGGGATTGAGTTCAGCAGTTCAGGAGCAGCAGGAGACAAACTGAACGGAACAAGCTGAATGTTTGACAGACACTGGTGTCTTTGGTTCAACAGGTTCTGGTGTGACGCATGCAGACGACCCCCTCCAGCTGCATTAGTCAGCAGCATCTGCCATAAATATTAATAAGAAAATGGAACACAAACATTGACAGAAAAATAGATTATTGTCGGTCAATTCAGTAAAAATAAAAGCTGACTTTAGGGGAAGTTTTGTTTCCAAACTTTGTTTCTTGTTGGGTTTTTTTTTAGCTCAGGATGTTGGTTTTGGTGGAACAATCTCCAGTAAGTGGACCCTTAGTGGATTTTTTCTTTCAAATGTCAAGAGAAAACTAGAAGTGTGCAAAATGATCGCAACCTGTGAACATCCAAAGTTGCAGCTCCAGCTCAGTAAACATAAGTTGCTGATGAATACAGTGTGATGTTGTGAAAGCTCCAGAACAAGCAAGTGATTGGATTGTTTAGAAAAATTGCATCGAAATTGATGGATATTCAGAGGCAGTCACCATCTGTGAAAACCAAATGCCACTTGAGTACAGAGTAACATTTTTTAGAGTGTGTGTGTGTGTGTGTGTGTGTGTGTCTTGTACTTCCTACATAGTGAGGACCGGAACACGTTTTTAACCAACAGAGTGAGGACATTTTGGCCGGTCCTCACTTCTTTAAAGGCTTTTTTGAGATTTCAGACTTTGTTTTAAGGGTTAAAGGTCACATGATAATGATAATTAACTGAAACTGTATTGTGTGGTTACAAAACAAACTAAAATTATAGTGAAAATGTCCTTCATCTTCGTCCTTGTCAACTTTTTTCATACATAATGAAGATGGATAAGGCAAAGGAAATAAAGGCAAAATTTACTGTGACCTCTTTTAATCTCCCACCCAACAAATACCCCATTACAAAAAACTAAAACTAATTAAAAAAACTAAACTAAAACTAGAAAACTCACTCTAAAAACTAATTTAAACTAACTGAATTTGAAAACAAAAATTCACAACAAAATTAAAACTAAAACTAATGAAAAATCCAAAACTATTATAACCTTGCAAGGGAATTCACTGTTCCAATGAGGGTCCTCACAAAGATAGAAGTACAAGAATGTGTGAGAATGAGAGAGAGAGAGAAACTTCAGGTGTCCATAAGCTTCTTGTGAGTGCAGCTGTCACATTTTCTGACCTTCTTCTGTCATGTGGTTGTCGCCCTGTTCTCAGAGCAGATGATGAGCTGTCCACCGGCCCATTTCTGCCCCTTATTACCAACAAAATGGACAGAATTGTCCCAAAACAAGTGAGACATAATAAGACTTAGCAGTTAGCAGGGACCAGGCTGAGCTGACAGGACACTGACGGGATGTGACAGAGCTTTCAGGCTGGACTCGAACCTGCGATGCTGTGGTTTAACAGGTGGATTTACAGGACGGCCAACTTTCTATTTTCACAAACTTTGACTGCTGTCAGCACTCATTTATCTGCTTCAATTCTTCTGAAACACTTTCACTTCAAGTGGTGTCACATTAATGTGGTGCTTATAAAATATGCAATGTGTATGTGACTGACAACTAGCCTGGGTATACCCAGACTGCCTTGCTCGAATTTCATTTCGAACCTACAGGCAGTCTGGCAACCAGGGAGGTTTCTTAGCCCTGTTGTAGGGATCCAATCACAGAGCGGGGAGGGACGGCAAGACGATGACGCGTACTAGCCGGCAGACGGAAGCTTGTAGTTTTCTTACGGATCCAACATGGCTGCTGCAGACACGAAACTCTCTTTAGCTGTAGATGGTGTTTTAAATAGTTTAGAGCGAAAGTTGAAAGGCGAAAGGTCTCTCGGCGGCTCCGCTGTCCCCCGACTGGTAGCCAGATCAGCGGCGTTAAGGTAGCGGGGCTATTAGCCGCTAGCGGCGCTAATCACCGTTGCTACCGTTACGACGGTGATCTGGCTACGAGCCGGGGGACAACGGAGCCGCCAAGAGACCCGCAGCAGCTTGTTTATTGCCCATAAAATCAGTGGATGTGTGTGGCTGAATGACATGAGGGGGAATAAAGCGTGAAAATAAATAATCTTGCAGAAAGCGAGAACTGGAGAAGCAAAGCAGCAAACAACACTCTCTCACAGACACACACACAACAAACATCCATTTCTGTTGCTCTACTACGTCATCTGGTATAACTGATCTGATTGGCTAAGAGCTACCTACAGACGCTTTGATAGACATTCTAAGCGTCCAATAAACGGCTCCGGAGGATCGTAAACCACACCTCCTCTACGGAGAAATGAACGGCTGGTTAGCCAGGCTAACTGACAACAGTAATAAAGCAACTATAAGGAATTTTAATTTGTGTTTATTTTGGTGCCCCCTGTGGATAAAAGCGGTATTGTTCCCATTAGCATCATCTGGCTGCACGTACATTTGTTTTATTTTAAATTGTGTAACTTATTCATCACTATATTTAGGTTTATTGTTTTTACCTTTGATGTTTAACATTATTTTTATATTTCTTTTATTTGTTTTTATCTGTTTGCTGTGTATGTGCTGACTTTATTTATTATATATATTTTAGGTTTTCATTTTTAGCTCTCTTGCATGTAAAGCACTTTGAGCAGCGTTTTGTGTATAAGTGGTGCAATACAAATCAAGATTCCTATTAATATTATAGTTATATTATTTGCAGGATGCATACTGATGGTGTCGCCTTTAAACTTTATTCAAATTGCTGTCGACTGTCAGAGAATCACAGAAAGCTGAACAAGAGCAGCTTATTTTAGCATAACAAGCTTTATTTCATATATTTATGTAAAACCACATCTTCCAATGTATTTCATAAATTTAAATAGACATATTACACACCTGTATAGGAGGAGGAGAGCCAATTCAGGATCAGTATTTAATCCTTTCAAATCCTGCAATTCTGTTAAAGAACGATCACTGTTCCTTTTTTAGCTCTTTGTTGTGTTCTTTTCTTTTCCTTTTTGCTGATCCTGCAGCCACAACAACAAAATATAATGTCAGAAATAAAATTCTTTAAAGAAATAGAGACTTTTTAATAACCAGTTAAACCAAAATTGTGATTTCAGCCGTTCTGCCATAAAAACATCAAATAGAAACATTTCATCTACATGCTGTTTTTAGATTAAAATACTGCAGTGCTCTTCACTCTGTTGTTAAATAAATGCACTCAGTTCCTGGCATGTTCACAGGAAGAGGCTGTGGTTGCTGAAGTTAATTCGAAGTGATTTTTAGTTAATGGAGCTTCATTGTATTTGATCGAGTCACATCAGCATCATCAGATTCTTGTTTGACTGATACACAGAGACAGTACACTCCTTGTTCTCCTCAGAAAGAGAGAAGTTAAAAACCCACTGGTGCTAACTTCTCAGTGACTTTTAATGAAACCACACTCTACACTGTAAAAAATAATCTGTTTAATTTACGGTAAATTACCGGCAGCTGTGGTTGCCAGAACTTCCCCGTAAAAAATACAGTGAGGGGGTTTTCTACTGTAAATTTAAATGTAAATATCAGCAAAAACTGTAATTTAGACTGAATAATCACATTATTTTTAGGGTAATTGTGTCATTGTGACATCATGGTATTTATCCATTAACTTTATAAGAAAATGTTATATTTTTACAGCAAAACTGTGTGTTTCCTACAGTTTATGACAGTAAAAGTAAACGTTTTGTGTTATTCTTTGATTCACGGTAATTAAAAGTGTCTACTACAGCAATGCAATACTATAAATTTTCCGCCCTATTTCTGATGCGATTTGACAGTGTTTTACTGTAATTTATACAAACATTTTTTACAGTGTACTTGTCATTGTTAATTTAATTAAAAGTGTTAATCTTCCAGGTTATGTCTCCAGGCAGCCATGGAGATTTGAAATGATAGTGTTTTGTAGCTGGAAGCAGACTTGGTTTGGCTCAGGAAGCTCAGCAGCGGAGCAGGAAGTGCAGATGGATGAAAGTGGGAGAGTTTAGGAGGTAAAAATGGTCGGTTGGGTAGATTATGGATTGACAGTAAGGTGGGCGACTTCCTCCCTTCCACCTCCAACTCACAGATCCACTCAGCTCACGAGCTGTTGGGAGCATTATCATTCTAACTAAGAATAACACTGAAATCGCCAGTTGGATGGCTGGCTGCCTGCCTGGCAGGGATTTCTGTCATTCCCAATGTAATTAGTGTGTAAGGGGAGCCAGGAGAGACTGGCGCCAGACTCAGGCTGAATAATACAGGGGGAGGTGTAGGAGCTCTGATGGATAATTTAACACGGATCTCCAGAAGCCTGCTACACTGCAGTACCTGAGAGCTCTGCAGAGGATTTTCTGACATGTGAAAGTGTTGAGAAAGACTGACACATTTCCATAATGATAATTCTTCTTTTTTTTCTCCTTCTTGTAGAAAAAGCCTTTATCTCCAGTGCTTAATGTGCAACGCTCAGCAGGGAACGCCACAGAGAGAATTATTATTCATAGTATTCATATGAAATGATAAGTGTTCTGATAAGCGCCATGTTGTTCTTTCTTGTGTGTTTCCCCTGCAGATAATTTTCCGCAAGATCAGTGAGGTGAAGAAGGAGGAAGAGGAGAGGCAGCGAGCCAAGAACGAGGTTCAGCTCACCATCCCGCAGGACCATCCCGTCCGCAAGCTTTTCCAGAAGTTCAAGCAGCAGAAGGAGCTCCGCAACCAGGGAGCGGCGGCCGCCTCGCAGCTGGACGTGGAGAAGAACCAGCTGCAGGTGGAGCAGTACCACCACCAGCACCTGCACCCCCACAGCCTGCAGCTGGGCCACTCCAGCCTGCAGCACTCGCTGCCGCTCAGCCTGCAGCGCGCGCCCTCCGCCCTGCAGAACGGGGCTCCGCCCAGCAGCAGCGTGCTGACCGTGTCTCAGGTCACGCCCATGCAGAGCTCGCTGGCGTACAGCCACCCCGGCGACTCCCAAACCAAGCAGAACAATTGTGACATCATGGAGCTGCAGCCCAGCTCTGCTGCAGGTGGAGGTGGAGGCGAGCAGACCGTCAGGGTCAAAGTCAGCACCAGCCCCGCGCCCGCCAAGCCCGCCGTCAAGGCCAGCGGCTGGATGCGCCTGAAAAACAACATGGCTCCAGTGGAGGCCAAGAAGGATGGACTGAACAACAACGTCAAGGCCGTTTCCGTGGAGATGCTCTCTCAGGAGGGTAAAGGTCAGGAGGCGGGAGGGAGTGGGGACATCGAGGAGGGCGGGGTGTCCAGCAACAATCCGCTCCGCAAGACAGACTCCTGCGACAGCGGCATCACTAAGAGTGAGTTGCGGATCGACCGGGCGGGGGAGGCGCGGACCCCCGCCGCCATCACCCCCCTCCTCCACAGCCCTCTCCCCGGAGGAGCGGGGTCCCCCCTCCCTTTCTGCCCTATCCCCGAGCAGGCCCTGCAGGCTGCACTGCACGAGACCCGGCTGGAGCTCCGGGAGGACATCCAGTCTCTGGGAGGCCGTCTGGGCGCCCTGGAGAGTCAGGTAGCTGAAATTATCAAACTCCTCTCGGAGAAGAAGCGGCCGCCGGCGGGGCCGCCGTCTGCCTCAACCACGCCCAAAACCAAAATACAACGTCAGGACATTTTCACCGTTTCTAGGCCTGTTTCTCCGGACTCAGAGAAGGACGAGGGGCTCTGAAGAGAGCTCCACCAGTGGTGTAGAGCGTGCACTGGAACATACAGTGATCACACGGCACATTGTTCTACTATGATCACGATTATCAGTTCAAAGCTCATTTTTTTGGGCAGGATCCAGTTTACGCCACTGGTCTTAATCCTCCGAGATAAAAAAACTGGCTTCTTTAACATTTGCACACTGACTTTTATCTCCGGGTCACGTGAGAGTGCACGCTCCACGGTGGCCTGGCTCCCGTTTTTGTGATTGTACATACCTCTCTATGCATGTCCAGCTGGATTCTGGCCTGCCAAAGAAACAACTACTGAACGTACTTATTGCCTGTATATTATGCAGTTGACTGCATGCAAATCAAATTTAAAGAGAACTGACATTTTATTGAGCTACACTGTACATATGAATATTTTTCATTGATAATTTACTATGTGGACATTCAGGGTTTGCATACTGGTAGCACTATAAACATTGAATAACAAAAAGGGTTTACTGGCAAAGGGATTGTGCATGGATTATTTATATATAGAGAAAGGGACGGAAGTGTTTTTTTCTTTCTTTGCCTGTGAGATGAAACAGATTCTGCTCTCACCTCGCCCTCTAAGAACACAGATTCCCACATGTGATAAAGGAACGTCCCTTAACACATGAAGGGAAGTTTTTATATTAATTAACGATTTTGCTTCTTATAATAATTTCTATTTTTGACTACAGAAATGTTCTCAGTTTGATGTCGGGTAAACCCTGAAATGGTTATTTTGGTAGAATCCTCCTTGTGTCTATGCATTGCTCGGGTACGCCGTTATAGAATATTCTGATTATCCCTTTGTTATCATGTTGCTGAATGAAGGTTGTGTTTGTTTTTTGTTCCATTCCTCTGCATGCATCAGGGATGGCAGAATGCACTTTGGGTAAAGCTGGGGACGACAAGAAGGCTTTGGGGAAATAACACGGAGTTTAGTTCACATGAAAGTCCACTCAGCACAGTGACATGTAATCCCACAGCCCCAGCACCACACACGGCAGTCTTAACCAGCGAGCGTCGCACTGAAGCCCGCTCTGAATTCCATTAGCGACAGCAGCTTTCGCCGCAAAAAGCTCAAGTAATAAAAAATGGAATACTGTACTTTTTTTGATATTAGTTTTCTAAAAATCTGCATGCAGAGGAGTAGTTTTATGCTCCAGAGCGCGTACGTATATATATACAGTATATATATATGTGTGTGTGTGTATGTGTGTGTGTGGTGTGCAATAGCTGACACACACACACTTCATGCACACACATGCACCTCTCTTCATATGAACCCTTGAGGCCCAGGGAGACTTTTTCTTTACAGAAGGCAGATCAGTGAGTTTTTGTCTAAAGTCGAGGTTTTCAGGTCTTGTGAGATTTAGACGCTGTCCCCCCCGGACCCCTGACTGCAGTGCATCACCATAACATAACACACACACACACACACACACACACACACACACACACACACGATCTTACTTTAAAAAGGCAGTTTAATAAGAATATGGCAGAAGATAGATGTGCAGTAGCCATCATGGAAGCCTCAAATAGTTTTAAATGTCCAGATTCATGTCATTCCTGGTTCATTTTCTACAGTATGTGATTGGACGGGTGGCAGGAAACAGGCCCAATATGCCTTCTGTTGGCGGTACTGAGGGTTATAAACTCTTGGATGAATTAACAGCATGCCTGAAAATCAGGAGAGAGATGCAAGAAATGTCGCCTGTCAGACTCAAAGTAATGGTGAATTCACACCAAACCTGAAGCTAATTTTTCACTGATGCAATGATGCAAATAGATGTGAATTTTGCGTTCATTAGAGTTGACGTTTTCAAGCAAGAAATTTGCATCATGCTGTGTCCCGAAAACCTCTCAGCTTTGAGGTTTTTCTGCACAGTATGGACCGATTGATCCAAACTCCTTTCAGAAAACAAGCATTTTAAAAGTTGTCGTCTTGCAGGCAGACCTGACAAAGCATGAATTCAGATGTTCTACAAATCAGCATCATGATGCAGTTATTTCGGCACCCTTTTGATGCATCATTGCAGTAAATTGGTAAAATATTGGTTTTACAACATTTCCACAACAGCTACAAGGCAGAAAAAGAGGCTAAAATGGCTATAAAAAAAAATTGTATCTTCACCGGCGCATCATGCAAGTAACATAGTTAAACACAAGTGATCACCCAAGAAGTACAAGGTAAAAATTTGCTTTGTGTTTGGTGTGAACACATAATTCTTTTGCGGTTCACGTTCAGGGTGCACAAGCTGCAAATGACACATTTTAAAAACTATGAAGGCAATAATATATTTTTTACACACCTAGCAGTTTAGAGTATTGAGGCCCAATCCAACAGACACATTGTCAGGAAAGAACATTAACTGGTCAGCACTGAAAGGAACTCGAGCATATCAGAATTTATTTTCATTCTTTAACTAGTTTCTCACCATGCGTTATGTCCTGCATGATGATATGTTGACAGTGCTGAAAATAAGCTTGAAAATGATTGATTTATGATAAGTATCCTCCTGCAGAGGACACTGTGCAAAAATATTGTATTTACTATTCTAAATTGCCACATTTGAAGGTGGGACAAAAAAGCCTGCTGCATAGAAAAAAGTGAGATGTGATTCATCTTAAAAATGCGGATAACTGTGCACACGTGGGACAGTATCTCCTTGTCAAATGTGGAAAAAAGCTGCATGAGGAATGAAAAAAGACAAAGTGAGAGAGGAGTTAAACTAGTCGCTCGCTTATTTGACGCGGTGAAGCTTCATTTCTGGCCTCTGCTGCAGGTCGTACACGCCCTCGTAGGCCTCAAGTTCTAATTAATTGTGTTTGACATGTTGACTGACGTGTCTCTAGTGCAGGAATCTGAGTCATCATGATGACCCAATCCTTCACGGTGACCATTTTAAAAGACACATATTGTGTAGTGTCAGCGTGGGTTCTTTCCAGGTCCTGCGGCTTCCTCCCACAGTCCAAAAACATGCAGCTGAGGTTTAATTAGTGATTCTAAATTGCCCGTAGGAGTGAATGAGAGCATGAGTCAGTCTTGCTACCTGTGCAGCCTCTCACCCAGTGTCAGCTGGGGTCAGCGACCCAAGTTTGGGCTGGATTAAAGTCCAATCCCCACTGGATGCGTTTTTAGAGTCGTTTTTTTCTCACAGCTCAAATAGGATTTCATTCAATTTAATGTTTAGAGTGAGATGCGCATCTCACGGAGACCCCCAAGTCTATTTTTGTCGTGTTTTTTTTCATTTACAGCTGTTTGAATCACACATACAGCAGAATATTTCTATGATTTAATCAGATTCCCAGTAATAAGGATACTGAATGATTGGATGAATAAACATGAAATAGAAAGAATTAGTGACTTGAATGCCAGCTATATTATTCATTCTTGGGGAAAAATAGGTATAATCTAAAGCAAACTCTCATCATGTCATCTGCAGCTATCCGGCTCTCTAAACATCCCCACGTACCACTGATTGCACTGAAACGTAAACATCTATTTCCCGTCACGGTAGCAGTCGATCACGATGTCAGACTCTTTTAGATTTGTCTCTCTCTGCTGTCAACAGACTGGAAAATGATGAAGATTAATAACTTTGTAATGCTAATTGGCATGAAATCACAACATTTGAAGACGAGCTCAGACATGAGATTCCCGTCACGATATGCTAATCAGGTTTCACTTTGGAACATTTTTGAAAGAATGCCGTTTTAATGGCTTTCTGTTGGGCCATTTTATTAAAATGGTTTGGTCCTGTTTCCTGCACCGACCTGCTCCACGCTGTCACCTTCTCTCTGCTGCTGGCCACTGAGCGGATCCCCTGCAAGAATCAGGGGCAAGTGCCTTGCTCAGGGACGCCTCAGCAGAAGTTTCAGGCGATCTGGCCCCCGACCATGAACGCAGAAATTAATCTATGAGAGGGTTTCCATGATGGCTACCACTGTAGAGCAGCACATGGCAGTATGCTTCATATCTTACTGACATATATTGAATATCATGCAAAGCTATGCAACATGTGACTCTCCTGCAGCTGTAAAGAGGCTGATTCTGATGGACTTTTATAGTCCCATAGTACGTAGTGTCAATAGGCAAGCCAGGGTTAGGATCATTATTACAAATATATATATATATTGAGGGGATTGAGGGTTTCTGTGTGTGTAGATAAGATGAGATATTTATATCCACCAGCCAAACGTCAGCATCAACTTTTGTCCCAAAGACTGTATAAAAAATGGACGACAAGTCTTCCTCCCACTGTAGAAAAGTGAAGCCAAATTATCCTGGATACAGGAGTCAGGATATAGATTCTGCACAAAAGTGGAGCTGACCAATCAGTCAGTTAGAGCCGTCAATCATGACGTAACAGAATTATATTTTATAGAATCAAATAACTGATTAAAAAAAAGCAACAATTGAACAAACATCTGCATGATAAGAACAACCTAAAATGCCAGAGAGCATCTTTAGGAAACATTTATTTGCCCTCTACTTTGAGTTTTTAGTTTGGCTCATGTCCCATCCACTAACATGGAGGGGGCGGGGCTTATAACCTATACTGCAGCCATCCACCAGGGGGCGATCCAGATGTTTTGGTCTCGCTTGTGGGGAGATGTCAGGTCGTCCATCTTTATATACAATCTGTTTCCTCCCTAAAGGCTGAATCCTGACGAAATAATGCTAACATTCGAGTTCTTGACAGGACAGCTCCAAAGTGAATGACAGAATTCCCGTTAGCTACAGTTTTTTATCTTAGATTAAAGTCGACTAATGTTTATTTGCTAACAACATGCTAAAACGCACATCCTTATTATCAGCAAGTTCATATTCAAAGCTAAAGCTGAGTCGGAAATATCCTAAATTGGCCACTTTGGGTTAATGACTTAGAGTTCCCTGTGGTGCCCCCTGTAGGTCAATCTCAACAACACACAAGCTGCAGGCTAAAAACAAAGAAAACTTCACAAAAAACGGTTTTAACAATTTAATTAACCCTTTGATGCACAACATGGGTCTAAAGTGTCCCGACAGAGTTTTTATATTCTATATCTTTGCAGTAAATTATTTTCATCATTCTGTATTCCAGGTTTTCCTCAATTAGTTAGTTTTTGATCATCATACATCCTAATTTTATGTTTTCCTTGATTAATTATTTAATAAAATCCCTTTTTGTGTCACTACTCTTCTAATGCACAGCAAGCTAAGTTGCTCGCTAAGCTAACTACTTAGCTAACTTCTTGACTAAGTTGCTTGCTAAGATAACTACTTAGCTAACCTCTTGGCTAAGTTGCTTGCTAAGCTAACTACTTAGCTAACTTCTTGGCTAAGTATTTAGCTAAGTAGCTACTTAGCCAAGGAGTTAGCTATGTAATAATACAGAAACTTTTTTTATTCATAAACTATGAGAGGCAAAATGGAAATAATGATCTGTTGTGATCAAAAACAAGATATTTAAAGAATACTTGGAATATTCAACCATAAAATGAGTTGATATCAAAACATAGAGCACAGAAACACACAACAACTATTGAATAACATGGGAAATGAATGTGGGTGTTGTGCATTAGAAGGGGGGTCAATATGTTGTGCATCAAAGGGTTAACTTAATATCTAACATCAGGTTTTGTCAACCAGTTGTCATGGAGAGGGAAGTCTGTCCTCCAGCCACAGGAGCAGAAAACAGTCGGAGCAGTCCCAGGTTGTAACTTTATGGATCTGGAGATGTTTGTGTGTGAGTTTGACCGACTGGGCACGGCTCGCTGCAGCTCACTCTCATTTGGCAGCAGAGACTCTTCTCGTAAAAGCTTTTTGGGAACCCAGTGACTCACTGACTGACATAGAAGGAGTCCGTTTTTTCAGACATTTCACCCTGAATGCATGTACATTTAAGAATGATCTCTGTGATGGATTTTTCCTTTTAAGATCTCTGCAAAAGTTCAGTTTGAATGATGCTCAAAGCTCACAGATGGTGATGCTGAAGATTCCCCCCCGCCCCCAAAAAATCCATAATACAGGGTGAGAAATGAGAGATTCTCCTCTTAAGACATGAAGACTAGGATATCACATCAGAACATTAATGTTACATGACTTTTCTTAGAGTTTGTTAAAGGTTTTTCCAAAATGAGTCAAAAAACGTTAATTGATTTTTCTACTTTTGATGCTTATAGTTGAGCTGTGTGGAAAAATTTTGTTGGAAAATGTTTAAAAGAAAGAAAAGGAATGTGAACAAACTTATAACAAAGAGAAACATTTCTCCGACATAATGAACATAATCGTCAGCAAACAACTGCATGCAGCAGATTCTCCTTTCAGAACCTCAGAACAGGAAATGTATTTATTTTTTACTATTTTAGAGAAAAGTATATTACCATATCTAACAAAGATTTATGAATATTATAAACTATTATATGATTACTGTCATGTTGTTGCCAGATTTTTTTTTTAAATCAAGTATTTTTGTTTTTCGTTTTTTAAGAAATTTTTAATGTCTAACTAACATAACTTTTATTATACATATTTCATTTTTAGATTTACCAATCCTAAATAGCTTAATACATTAAATAAATTGAAATTACATTTTTACAATGCATATTATATAATGAAATATAATTAAATCTGCAATTTAGTAATTATTTTCATTTATAATTTAAATAATACATTAATAATTGAATATTTAAATTGAATCTTAGAATTAATTTTTAATATTATTCCATTTACTAATTTAACAACAACAAAAAAACACATGATAAGAAAACAGAATTATTACCGGTACCTTATTAACTTTGCATTTGATAATGCATTATTTAATTAAAACACTTTATAATATACACTGTTAATAAAAGGTAAATTGTCAGTTAATTAAATTGTATTAATACTTGGTATTACTACTATAATAACTATTTACTAATTGTTATTAATACTATAATTGTTCACGTTTTGTTGCACACATTATAATATTTTATATACATTATTAAGTATTTTTATGTCATTTAATAATTGTTTTTAAAATCGTCTATAAACATAATTTGGCTGCTATTATAAGGCTGCAATGAATTGTTGTAATAGCAGGTTAATTAGTGGTATATAAGGCATTTAGTTACAATGATTTGACCTTAATAATTCTTTTATTAGTGATCTATTAAAATGGATTTATTGTGTGCCGATGAGATCATGTAAATAATGTTTATAAATGCTTTACAAAGTATTTATTAGCCATTTCACGAGGTATTATACCTTGATAACAGCCATCCAAGTAATGTTTCAAGTGTTTCAAATGTGTTTTCAAACTAATATATATATATATATATATATATATATATATATATATATATATATATACATATAATGTTTCTAGATGTTTGCCTAATGTCTTAAAAGTTTACAGACAAAACATATTAGTTATTATAATGTATAAAATATTTTAGTGTGTGCAACCTAAACTCGTCAGATAGCGACGCAGTAAAATAACTATTAAAAAAGCTTTAACTAACTATCAATTTGCCATTTATTAACCATGGTTATTATAAAGTGTTGGCAGATGGAGCCGTTTTAGCAGTTTGTCAGGGAGAGTTTCAGAAGGATTAACTTGCTGGATAAGATTTTTCCAAATTTTTTTTTATTTAAATCCAGTGAATCTATTTTGAGAAATGCTCCATCAGCATTTAGAGGACCTGGTGCAGGACGGGGGAGTTCCACCGTGTCCCCAGTTTGAGAGTTTTATTGTAGCCGGAAACTTTGCAGCGTGCGCTTTTGTGAGGAGACGCGAGCAGCAGAGTGCTCCTCCTGTTCTTTCTTAATTTGACAAGAGAATGAAGTGCACACACACACACACACACACACACACACACACACACACACACACACAGATGATACATATTTCAGCGCAGAATTTTTCGGCTTTGCCACTTGAATGTACACCCCCTCCCCTCCTTCCTCTCTCTCTCTCTTTCTCTCCCCCCAGCGAACATGGTCTCACAGGAATCCGTGAAATAGCCACGGATTTCGCTTAACTCAAAATCCGTGGAATAGCCACGGAAACGCTCAAATTTCCGTGAAACTGACACGGATTTCGCTACAATGCAAGTTAATGACAGTCATATCCCGTGGCTATTCCATGGATATTTGTTCCTATTGGTTTGTTCCAAGTCACGTGACTTTCAAGGTCCCGGCGGTCAGAACAAAAAACATGGCGGACAGTTCTCTAATTTTTAGTGAAAAATCAATATTTTGACTTAGTTTCTGCATAAAAATGGATTTTGATCACATTTGTAGCGAGAAATATATGTTTTATTTTCTAAATCTTCACTCAGTGAATGTACATAATCACTTTGTATGTTGGAATAGCCACGGGATATGACTGTCATTAACTTGCATTGTAGCGAAATCCGTGTTAGTTTCACGGAAATTTGAGTGATTCCGTGGCTATTCCACGGATTTTGAGTTAAGCGAAATCCGTGGCTATTTCACGGATTCCTGTGAGACCAGGTTGCCCCAGCCCTCGTCCCGCCCGGCTCAGTGGGAGCAGAGATGCTTTTTGTGTCTCTCTTTTGTTTCTTTCCATTTGGGGAAGAAGAACTCTCCTCTCTCTGCTCTTCTTTCTTTCCTTTGTCGCTGGAAGGAGGTCCTCTTGTGACTCCTCTTCTCTCTCTCAGCATCTCCAGGGCCTCCTCTCTCTCCTCTCCACCTTCACCCCACTGATCCTCCCTCCTCTCAGCCCTCTCTTTGATCTCCCCTCCTCTAACTCCATCAGGCTCTCCTCAGCATGCTGATGATGCTCAGCCGGTCTGCGTCGTGCCGACTGACTGACACCATGAATCCAGCTTCTCTGGGGACGGGCGGGCACCACCGAGGGGGCCTCATTTATTAAAAATCATCCTTTGGCTTGATTCGATTCCACATATTGCATTGAAGATGACACTAAAACAAATGGAAGTCATTTCCCGGAGAGTGACTTTTTTTTATTGTTTGACTAATCTCACAAAAATCTACACAAACCTGCAGAATTTTCTCACCAGTATTCATTGTATCATCAGCTTCAGTTTGGATGATTTGAATAAACGGGGCCCTTTCGGAAAAACTTCTCTTTTTTCTACTGGAATGTTATCAATTTCTACTGTTTTGTTAAAGCAATGGTCGGGAGCAGCACTGAAATCCCACACTGACTCATGTATTGTTTTACAGTTGCACACCTAAACTGTAGTGTCAGATAATAAACAGCCGTCTGGGATACTCTCTCTGGGCTTCCTGTCTCTCTCTCTCTCTGTTTTTAGAAACATCTTCCTCTCCATTCAGTTTCCAGAAGGGGGCATTAAGTAATCAATGATTTGTATTGATCTGTATTGGCACCCAGTCGGAGCTGAGAGAACACAGAGAGGCAGGACAGCTCTCCACCTTCATCCGACCTGTGCAGCCTTGAAGTAAGAAAACAAACATACACAAACCAGAGTCCACAAAGAGATGAAAAGTTTAAATAGGTTCAGAATGAAATAATGTAGCAGCTGCATAAATCCTCATTCAGGAGGGTGGAGGGGGACTTTGACCCTGCAGGATCGTGTCCTGTATGAAAAGTAAACAATGTTTTTGAAGTAACATAACCTCTGTGCATCATGTTTTTTACGTTACCATTACAACTACTTCACTTCCAGCAGTTATGTTCTTTTATTTTACGTTTTTAACTATATTTTTAAATAACTAGTGCCGCAAATATCTACTGTAGGTGACAGAGAACATGACATAGGGTAGATTAAAGATGAATTAAAGTAAACTTTCGATAGATTGGGTAACACTTTACAATAACCATCTAAGTGATGTTTATAGATTGTTTATAAACATTTACATACATATTTAATCGTTAAATGTTTTAAACCAATTTCTTCAAGGTATATGAATGATTTCAAAATCATTTACATACTTAATATGGTGTTAAAAATGTTAAAATGAGTGCAAAACTATTAATAAACTAATAATTATAATGTCATTGTTTGTTAATGGTAAAGTAACTATCAACTGACATTAATATACCATCTATTTGGCATTTATGAATTATAGTTCAACATTAATATTCTTATCATTTTCTGTTTACCATTATAAATTGCCTATATACGGTTTATAAATGATGATTAAACGTTAATAAACTATCTGTTTACCATTTATAAATGATGGTTATTGTAAAGTGTTACCATAGATTGTCCTCAAAAATGAGTGGATGGATGAGACTTTATTGACACTGATGTTTTCATGAGAAAAACAAACTTTTCTTCAAGCTAACTCCAGGTGAGTAACTGATGTACACATGCTCATTTTAAGGGTGGAGTATTCCAACCCTGTCAACAATAACTTGTTCATCATTAATGCAGAGTAAAGTTGCATATGAACATCGTTGCTGCAGACTCAGACGTGGCCTCCAGCTCTATAATCGTACAGAGAACCACACAGTTCTTCTGTGGTTAATGTAAAAACAGAAATAAATGAAAGTGGAGAGATTGAGTTTATGATTTATGAACTTCAGCAATTGGATTTTCTCTGCAGGTTCTTATTACACTAACTGCTCTGTCAGAAGTCAGGGGCAGATTTTTGGAAACTTCCGCTCTTGTACTTTTCAGTCTGTCCTGCAGCTCAACCTTTTTAAACACTTTCGGTGATATTCATTGTCCTCCCTCTCTCCGCTTCCTCTTCCTCCTTCAATCTCACTTTCTTTCTGTCTCTGTGACCAGAATTGATATCACAGGCTGCTGCTTTCTAAGAGGATCAGTGCGATATGAAATAATCTTTCACTTTAACACCACAGAATCCCATTTAGGTGCTTTGAGCATGTGTTGAAGTTGTTTCTATAGGTTTATAAGGCATTTAGTTACAATGATTTGACTTTTATTAGTGATCTATTAAAATGGATTTATTGTGTGCCGATGAGATCATGTAGATAATGTTTATAAATGCTTTACAAAGTATTTATTAACCATTTCACGAGGTATTATACCATGATAACAGCCATCCAAGTAATGTTTCAAGTGTTTCAAATGTGTTTTCAAACTATAATAAATATATATATACACTACTGGTCAAAAGTTTTAGAACACACCAACCTTTCCAGAATTTAATTGAAAATGATGCAGTTTAATGTTTCAGTGTACTCTGAAATTAATGCACATTTGCAACATTTAAAATTCTTTATTGAGCATGATAGTGTTTTGAAAGTAAAAAAAAATCACATTTTATGTTGGACTAAAGGACTAAAAAAAGACACAAAATGACCAAAAAAAGACACAAAATGACTTAAAAACACATGAAAAGAATTTAAAAAATGGACAAAATAGCCCAAGACTCCATAGAGTTAAGTTGTTAACCCATTTCTTGTTCCCTGAAAAAGGCCTACTTGTATAATTTTGAAATGTACATTATTCAGTTTTGGTTAAGCTTACCTTTTTTTATTTACCTCTGTTCACCACTTACCTTTGTACCCTTTCAAGCTGTTCATTTGACTTGAACTGCTTGAATTTCAATAAAAAACTGGAAAAATTGGGGTGTTCTAAAACTTTTGACCGGTAGTATATATATATATATATATATATATATATATATATATATATATATATACTACCGGTATATATATATATATATATATATATATATATATTCTGTGACCAGAATTGATATCACAGGCTGCTGCTTTCTAAGAGGATCAGTGCGATATGAAATAATCTTTTCTCTTTAACACCACAGAATCCCATTTAGGTGCTTTGAGCATGTGTTGAAGTTGTTTCTATAGTTAGTTTCAGGGTTGATGTCATTGTCTCATCAGTGTAGCTGTTTACCTGTCAGCCTTCCCATCCATTAATCCGTCCTGCTAATCCAATCAGGCGTTTCTCTGACACCGGGGAGCGATTGTGGTGTGAAAGAAGCTCTGAATCTTCGCAGCCAATTAGTCCCAGACAGCAGAATTATCACGGTTAGTTTCCTATGGATGGTGAGTGCTGACAGCAAGCTAAAGGAAACCCAGAAGAGAAATTAGTCTGTCAAGACTCTGCAGCAGCTCCAGCCGGCTCACCTGCAGCTCTACCTGGACACACGAAGCCTCGGCTGTCTCTGAAAAAAAGTTTGAGCCGAGCCTCATTCTGAAGCACATGCTTATCCCCATTAGTGTCTCCTCAAACAGAGAGGGGGAGACGAACTCTTCTACCCAAACTGACACCCGTCAGCTTGGGATGTGCTGGCACTTTCCTTTGGAAAACATATTTAATTGCTGCTGGTGAAAGTGAGAGTGAAAGGCTTTCTCTTACTGGAGGTGCTGCTGAAGTGAAGGTGCTTTTGAAGCTCATTTACTCTCGAATTGTTTCTTTTTAGTGTCAATCATGAAGTGTAGGAGTTAATATTTTAGTTTCTTTTTGTCTTAGTGGGACCAAAAAACAAAATTACAGCTCAACTGGAAAATGTGGTTTGAAAATGTAAAACTGACGATACATTTTGGGTAAAATAATTCATCTTTAACCCTATAAAGCCAAGTGTATCATATTTGATACACAAGTTTTTGAGACCTATACATCATCAGTGTGATATTTTTTTCCTGAAAAACCTGATGTATACATGTGTGGAAGTAAAAAAAAACTGAGCAACAAATTGCACAAAAATACAAGATATAGCTAAATTTATATGCAGGTTCCACTGGTGGATCAGTCATTGCTGCGTGAAAACTTCATATCAGCAGATGTACGATGTTGTGTTATATGGAAAAACATATTTTGTATGTTTGAGGAAAATGTTAAAAGGAATTAAAGTCTTAAAAAGGTTAAAAATGTTGGGTTTTATATGTTTTTGTTAGTTCAAGAACAAACTGTGAGCAACAAATTGCACAAAAAGAACTGATGTATCAAATATGATACAAATTAAAATCATATATGCCTATTGTTTTTAGATTTTTTTGTTAATTACCTGTCAGCAGGTTCAATAAACACTCCAGTTTTAAAAAAAGAAGAATTTGTCTGGCAATTATTTAGTGGTTCAGGCTTTATAGGGTTAAATGTCTACAAATGCAGGGTACAGTGTACATTTTGTCTCCTTTCACCTGTTCATTTAAAATATCCGTCATGTATTTTAAATGAGTGAAAAGCATATTATTCATCTCTATTGTTCTTGGTGCAGGTTCAGCAGGATGACTCATTTAATATCGCCCATTAGGGGGAGAGAGTTATCCAAATGTTGGATAATGAGACACTGTGACTCAGAAAGAACTCACAGGTGATATGAAGATTAAAGATTAATGGCGCACATTTAATTTGACCGTCTCGGGAGAGTGTCTGCTGCTTCACAAAATCTACCTAAAAAGCAGAGGGACTTTCAGCACATTTCTAAAAGATGAAGCCTTCTGCTGGTTTTTCACTCAGAACTCATTATGTGCAATTAAACTTAACACAGGTTGAACAATAACTATATGCCACAAGCTCTGCAGGGAGACTGGGGGAGGTTGGCCTTTTATTTTAAATGAACATTTATATGTATCTTCGTCAGATTCTGCATCATCTGCATCAGTGGTTCTCAACCTTGGGGTCCCGACCCCAATTTGGGGTCACGAGATGATTTCTGGGGGTCGCCAAATCATTTTGGAAGTCAGCTCTGTCTCCACTGTGTTAAAGTGTTAATGTGTTTTAGTCTTTTTGGTCATTTAATGTCTTTTTTTTGTGGTAATTTTGTGTTTCTTTTAGTCATTTTGTGTCTTTATTGGTAATTTTGTGTCTTTTTTTGGTCATTTTGCGGTTAATTTGTGTCTTTTTTGGTCATTTTGTTTCCTTTTTTGGGTCATTTTGTGTCTTTTTTTTTGGTCATTTTGTGTCTTTTTGGTCAATTTGCCTTTTTTGGTCATTGTGTGTCGTTTTTTGGTCTTTTTGTGTCTTTTTTTGGCATTTTGTTTCTTTTTTTGGTCATTTTGTTTCTTTTTTTGGTCATTTTGTGTCTTTTTATGGTCATTTTGTTAACATTAACTATATCACCTCTGGCAGTTACATTCATTAATTTGACTTTTTTTAACTGTTTTATAACCATGCACTTTTTTACATAAACATTTGGGAGGTAGTTTTGTTGTCTAAACCTAAAAAAAGGGCAACCTCTTCACAACATTAACCACATATTTAAAATGCCAGCTGTTACCTTTATTTACAAGACATGTCGATCTACTGCTCTTATGGTTTGAAAGACTTATAGAAATAGTTACTTTAACCTTAACCCTGATCCTTTTTTTCTAAACGTAACCAAGCAGTTTGGTTTCACAAAAACGGATTATTTCACAATGTTAAAAATAACCTTTAACCTCCATTTTATTAGATATCATACCAACCATTCATGAGAATACGTTGATAAGCTGCAGGGATATTCACATTTTTTATTCAGCATTTTAGTATTTCATGAAAGTTCATTTTTCAGTAAAAAATAATAGGATAAAAAAATCACACATTCAGCCAAAACTTCAGGGACCAAAAGATGAGGTAAGGTCGGTGAAATGATTGTTTTTGTTTCCATGCTGCATTCAGGGAGCAGTCATAAATATTACAGCATAATACAAGTCTCACATCAAAAATGCAAAACAAAACAAGTAGTCGATATGATGTTGTTCCACTTCATCCGACCCAAACTGGGACAGTCTCGCAGTCTTTCATCCAGTTTATATAAGGGAAACACCTGACAGGCAAACTGTGCTCTTCTTCTTCTGACTTCACCACTTTTTTATTTCCTCCTGAAGCAGTCACACAACCTTTCAGAGCCCCAGTGATGATACAAAAGGAGATATTTATGTACTTACTGTCACCAGATGCAACTGTAAGTTCAATCAGAACAAAAAGCTGAAGAGTAAAAATACCTCATTGTAATTTTGTGTCTTTTTTTGGTCATTTTGTGTCTTTTTTGGTCATTTTGTTTCCTTTTTTGGGTCATTTTGTGTCTTTTTTTGGGTCATTTTGTGTCTTTTTGGTCAATTTGTCTTTTTTGGTCATTTTGTTTCCTTTTTTGGGTCATTTTGTGTCTTTTTTTGGGTCATTTTGTGTCTTTTTGGCCAATTTGTCTTTTTTGGTCAATTTATCTTTTTTGGTCATTGTGTGTCATTTTTTGGTCTTTTTTTCATTTTGTGGTCAATTTGTGTCTGTTTTTGTCATTTTGTGGTCAATTTGTGTCTGTTTTTGTCATTTTGTTTCTTTTTTTGGTCATTTTGTGTATTTTTTTTTTGTCATTTTGTGACTTTTTGTGGTCATTTTGTTTCTTTTTTGGGTGATCTGAACTGTGAGTGTGAGATTGTGTTCAGTGAGCGGGGGTCACGGACAACATGCATGTTAGATTGGGGGTCGCGACTCAAAAAGGTTGAGAACTACTGATCTACATAACTGTATCTAGTAGTTAAGTACAGAAGAAATCAGAACAAAAAGCTGAAGAGTAAAAATACCTCATCTGATCTAGATGAAGTTGGTTTAGTGTCAGACGCTTTAAAAACACTAATTTTGTCCCTTGGAAGTCAGTTATCCGGCTCTGAGACGTGTTGATGCATCTTCTTATTTGACATCAAACAGTTTGCCCTCCGAGCTTTAGGAGGATGGATCGTGTTTTGCTCCCGACAGTCATGTTGTCCATTCCTTCCCCGAAGCGGAAATACTTACTGCTTGTACAACAACCTTTAATTATCTGGTAAAAAAAAAAAAAAAGCAGCTGGATGTTTGAGGCCTTTGTGAGAAATTGGAAAATTGGATTGTTCACAGAAAATGCCCCCTCATGGACGCTACCTTCTTAGATTTTTAACTGCAGAGGTGTTGCTATTATTAAAAAAGATCAGTTAAGTGTGGAGAATGTAAAATAATCCATCTTGTTTAAGTCCGTAAATTGTTACACTAGCTAATACAGTCATGGAAAAATGTTTTAGACCACCTTTGTTTTCTTCAGTTTATTGTGCATTTTAATGTCTGGTACAACTAAAGGTACATTTGTTTGGAAAAATATAATGATAACAACAAAAATTGCTCATAAGAGTTTAATTTAAGGGCTGATATCTAGACATTTTCCATGGTTTTCTTGAAAATGATTTGGTTATTATATTAGCTGTGTCTTCTTTCTAAGAATCACTGTTCTCACATGAAAGTGATAAAACAATTTAAAAATGTCAATTTACTAATAACGTGTAAATGTGTTGTCCTGTCACTACTGATACTTACTTGTGAGTTCTTATGCTATTCACCACTTATGGTAATGATCATTAGCCTGACTAACGCCAGACTATATCACAAATGAAATCTAGTCTGGAAACCAGCTATTCATTTCTCCGTAGAGGAGGTGTGGTTTATGATCCTCCAGAGCCGTTTATTGGGCGGCACGAATGTCTATCAAAAGCGTCTGTAGGTAGCTCTTAGCCAATCAGATCAGTTATACCACATGACGTATGTAGAGCGACAGAAATTGATGTTTACATAGCCAGACTAGCCCATCTCTACTTTGAGACTAAAATGCTTAATTCTGCTTCTGCAACATTTTTCTGCAGCATGTTCTGACTCTGGCTGCTCTGTAGTTTCAGCTCACAGTCTACCGGCAGTGTTGGTGTGTGTGTGTGTGTGTGTGTGTGTGTGTGTGTGTGTCTGTGAGAGAATGTTGCTTGATGCTTTGCTTCTCCAGTTCTCGCTTTCTGCAAGATTATTTATTTTACGCCTTATTCCCCCTCATGTCATTCAGCCACACACATCCACTGATTTTATGGTCAACAGACGAGCTGCTGGGGGTCTCTGGGCGGCTCGTAGCCAGATCACCGTGGTTACAGCAGCGAGCGGTAGCGGGGCTAGTTGGTAGATTAGGCTTTTGCCAAATCCTGACGGAAGCAAGGCTAAAACATCCTTTTTGGTGGTGAAACAGGAGTGTTAAGTCAAACGTTGTTCTTCTTTTAAAATCAACTTTCAATCTAAACTATTTAAAACGCCGTCTACAGCTAGATCCAAAGAGAGCTACGCGTCTGCTGCAGCCATGTTGGATCCGTAAGAAAACGACAAAACTACAAGCTTCCATCTGTCCAGTAGTACGCGTCATCGTCTTGCCGTCCCTCCCCGTTCTGTGATTGGATCCTTAAAACAGGGCTAAGAAACGGCCATAGTTTCCAGACTGTCTGCAGGCTCAAAATGAAATCGAGCGTGCAAGGCAGTATGGGTAGACCCAGGCTCAATGATCATAAGGACATCCCTGGATTTGGATCATATACCTCTCTGGGGGGCCGATCACTTTGTGTCTCCTCATAACAAATGAAGCTGCGCCAAAGATTTGAATCATTCCCCTCACTTTCGGTGCTTCGTTGTGACGTCTGAAGCCTCAAACGTCATCGGTCACATGATCACAGAGCTTTGATACAAGCCTCAACACAGTATTTCGAACATAGACTATACAGTCTATATTTTATGCTTTTATTAATTTATTATTATTATTATCTATTCATGATTTATTCATGCTATCATGAATGTATCAGACGAACAGAAGCTAATTCAAGTCACTGCTGTTGCACTTAATTTGGAATGTATTTTATTTTCATATGAATGATTTAAAGTTAGACCAAAATCTCCAGTGTGTAAGATTTAAGGAGCTGCATTTGTTAAATTAACAGCAAACCTCAACACTGAAGAACAAAGACAGAAAGTGGCAATAAAGGATATGCTTAATGTTTTATAAAAATGCAATAATTCTCCTTTAAGTAACCATATCTTTGATACTCCATTTGACGTTTGTTTCATCATCTTTGTTTAACAATGACTGAATCCTATTTGCTGGTCTGGAAGTGAGAGTGTGAGTCTGTGCATGGTGTGTGTGCATGACTTTGAGTCTGTGTGTACATGTGTCAGCGCAGGTTTGCATGCGTCACTGAACGTCTTCGTGACTCCTGTTCACATGTGTGTTTCTGGTTACAGTGTCTGTATGTGTTCCGGCTGTGTTTCTTACATGTAAGCACGTCTGTCTGGTTTCAGCAGATTACATCAGCAGGAGGAGGTGGAAACAATGCAGACGAGAGGGAAATCCAGGATCCAAAGCTCTCTGAGCACAATCACGCTACAAGCGTGCTGCATTTCACCTTCGTAGAGTGCTGCATAAGTAAGGACGCTATTTTTTAGATGAAAGGCAATGTAAAATGTACCAAGTAATTATTGCATCTTTTTTATATTTTCTGCCTGTGCAAAGATTAAACAAATCAGAGGTGTTTGCTTGATGTATTCTGATCCTTGGAAAGAGGCAAGCTAGCAGTTTCCCCCAACTTCCAGTCTTTATGCTAAGCTAGGCTATCACCGATGCTATTTTGGGCCCAGAGTAGCAGCTGTGGAGCCACATGTGGCTCTTCAGGCCGTATGCATTTATCATTGGTGTTGGCCCAAAGCAATTTGTATTCTTCCATTGTAAAAATGTGTAGCTTATATACAACTGTGAGGGACCGAGTCAGGCAGCAATGAGGACAACAGGTAGTATATTCAAAAAAGGGGTCTTTATTTACTCAAAGTATAAAGCAACAACATTTTCAAACAAAAGTAATAAAGAATTGGGCCCGTAAAAGAGGTCAAACTAACAAAACTGTATAACGGTCAACTGAACAAACTAACAGAAGACAAACAGACCTTATGACTAAACACAAGAGGGAACTTATATAGTGGGTGATCAGCCCATAATAAACACAAGAGGGGGTTTACAAACATTAAACACAAAAGACTACAGCTACTTTACCAACAAAGCAAATCAGGAGAATTAACTCACTTAAATAAACAATCTATATTAAACAAACAAAATTAATACTTGAAATTACTAATTGTCTAAAGAAAGTAAACAGTGAAGTATTGGCCCAATCAGCACCCTCTTCCATAAAAGGACTGAGCTTGTGGGGGCGGATCCTTTCGCCTGGCATTCCCAGCTCCCAGCAGCAGCAGCAACAGCACTGGTAACTCAAAAAGAACAAAAATTATGAAACTATACCAAACAAAGACTGTACAAAAGCTAACTAAATGTGCGCGCTTCAAATAGAAAACTAATGTACTGTCAAAATAATAAAGTGTGTTGTATGAAACAGAAAACCTGTGTGATTTATTTGGATAGTAAATGTTAAACCAATGTAGACCAATTACTTAACTGAATGTATAATGTGTATGAACCAAAATACAACAAAACAACATTGACATTTTTTTTTGACATTGACAAAACCCTGAAGTACAATATTGAATGCAACATTTCTTTATAACACAATTGATTAAATTCCTGAAGTACAAAGACAGACAGGCAAAGTTCTTATGAAAGAAGTAAAATCTTAGTTATAAAAAGAGGTGCAGAATCCTTTATATTTCAAAAAACAAATTTTTTTTTGTAAATCCCCAAAATACAAAACAAATAACTTCCTAGAGTAGAAAATAAACAATAAACAAAATCCTTTATGATGACAAAAATAAGCAAAAAAAACCTTACTCCTAATGACAAAATTTTGCAAAATGTTTAAGCAATCATTAGAAAATAAGTAAATTCCTGAAGTTCAAAAATAATTCAAATTTTGTGAAGTAATACAATTCCAATTCCTTATTCACATCATAAAAAGCAAATCCTCATATGAAACAATTAGCAAACGCCTAAGTAAAGAATTAATGGAAATAAAAAATTCTCAAAAGATTTGGTAAAATGTCCTATACAATAATACAATTCCTCAATCACAAAACTTCAAAAATTCCTTATCAATCATCAAGCAAAAACAAAAAAAGAGAAAAATCCTCAGTAAAAACTTGAACTGTGGAATTCTATGAAATAATCAAAAGATAAGTAAATTCATGATGTACAAAACGTAATCAAATTCCAAGGAAATAAGAAATTCTAATCCCTTAATTTCAAAAGTTAATTACTGATCGACAAGAAATAGGAAAAGTTAAAATAAAAAAGGCAAAATCCTTAATTATAAAAGAGCAAATTCTTCATATAAAAAAATAGCAAAATCCTATGTACAACAATAGTAAAATTCTTATGAAATTAAAAATATCCTTAATACAAAAACAACTTATTCTCATGAATAAAGGAAATTCTGTCATTACAAGCACAATTAAATTCTTGAAATACAAAAAAAAAACATCAGTCAAATTCTTCATGATTAAAAATAAGCCTTAAACCTTAAATGTAAGTCTTATGTTATGGCCTTGATTGTTTTTCGATCTTTTTTTTATCCTTACGGTTATTTTTCGTGTGTTTTTTGTTTTGAATTGTGTCGGCTGCTTGGGGTCCATGGACCTGCTTTCACCTGTTACATGTGAGGTGCTTTTAGGTGTTCAGTAGCCTGACGGGCTTGGGAACATGGGCTTGGTCTTTTCATGACGAGGGTAAGAAAAATATATTAGACAATGTATTATAACAAATACTGATAGTTTAAAGCCAATTCAAATCCATGTGGGCGTGAGCTGAGCTGCTACTCTGCTCCCTGAGCCCCTTCCTCTTCAGTCGGCCCTCCGTCAGCTGCAGGAACACCCAGGTTATAATAATCCAGCTCTATGTTCTCCTGTCGGTCCGGCTTCTGCACCCTGTGGACCCTGTGGGTCTGGAGAGACATGACACACACAGATGTGACTTCCTGCTCTCGTCAGTTCAATAAGACAGGCCGAGTGCTCAATTTTAGTAAGTGGTCTAAACAACAGACGAGTGTCAGTACCTTACGGTAGAAGAAAAAGGCAACATTCAGCAAAAGAAGAGTCAGCAGCAGGATGACCACTCTGATGATAAAAGGTCTTGGATCTGGTGGATCATCAAACAAACGGACACACACACAGTGAGACAGTGAGTGAGGTTGCAAAGAGAGCGTTTGGTTTCAAGGATAACTTTGGTTCTCTGAGTGACGTATCTGAGCCTGCCAGTCTGTTTGGATAAATCATCTTTTCCAAACTGCATGTAAACATTCAGCTTACCTACAACAGTGAGAGAGAGCTGACGGCTCTCAGAGGAGAAGTCATGAGAGAAAACATGGACGTGATAAACACAGCTGTAGCTTCCTTTGTGGGCGGGCTCTGCAGCAGGAAACAGGAAGTGTGCAGAGTGATTGACAGCTGGCTGGGTGAAGTTCTGTGCTGAGGTGGAGGAGGTGAAGGAGAGCTGGAAGGAGCCTCCTGGGTACTGTGGCTGGATGGAGCAGCTGATGGTGAAGTTGGAGCCCCTGAATACCTGAAGCCCCTGCTGCTGGGCCTCGGAGACCCCGTTCTTAGAGGAGGAAGCAGAGATGTTTGGCTGAAGCAGCAGGTCTGTAAACACACAGAGAAAAAAATGTTATGTCACAGATCTGAGCATCACAGACAGACAGACAGGTTCCTCCAGATGTGTCCTGTCAGGTGAAGATCAGCGATCTGTGGAGAGTTTCCAGAGACAAATTCACCTTCTACACGTCAGGATGTCGTTGTTCTGGATAACTTTACCACTGATTGTCACTGTGGCAGAAGACGGATGTCAGAGAGGAAGATACTGATGGGCTTACCTGAGCAGGTGACATTCAGGCTGTTGAAAGCGAAAGTTCGTGCACACCTCCTCAGAGGTCTAGACTGAAGACAGTAAGAGCTGATCCACCACATAAATCTGAATGAGGACTCTTTTCCCTTTCCTACAAAAACAGCAGAGCCACAGTCAAGCCCTTTGCAGACAACATCTGCTTCGTCCAGGGTCAAGCCAGAGTGACCATAAGTCACTGGTCCCCATTCTCCTTCATGTATCACCTCCAGTGTTCCTGCACAGCGACTATCTCCTCCCACAAACCTGACACTCTCAGGCTCTGAACAGAAACAAGAGAGTCATCAGTAAAAGAATAAAGTGAGTTTGATCAGAACAGAAATGAACCAAATCAAAGCTGCAGCTCCCCTTCTACCTGAGCAGGTGAGTCCAACAGCTCTGCCAGGTGAGCAGGTGTTTCTATCTGTGTCAGAGCTTCTACAGTCCAGGAGAGAGGACTCATTTCCTACACACTGGAACTTTTTGGTCCACATTGGAGCCTCCACTTCTCCATAGAGCGCCCCCTGGAGGACTGAAGGAGCCCCACAGCCAAGCTCCCTGCAGACCACCTCTGCATCCTGCTGGTCAAAGTCAGCTTCACACACTGAGGACCAGCTCTGGTTAGACTGGTCAGACTTTACCTCCAGTCTGCCTGAGCACAGACTGGTCCCATTCTCCAGCCTGACAGAGTCTGGAGAGATGACAGAAGATAAAACAGAGAAAAACAACAGAAGTCATCGTTCCAATCCAATCCAATCAATCCACTTTATTTATATAGCACATTTATAGCAAACACAGGGTTTACAAAGTGCTGCACAAAAACACAATAAATAGATAACACTATAAAAGCACAATAAAAAAAGATGAGTAGACAATAAAACGACAAAATACAATACGATAAAATAGAACAAAATAAAAATTAATAAAATGCACTGTCTGCACAAAATAAAATATGCATGTATACACGTAAAATCATAAAATCAACACTACTTGGTGTTAAAAGCCAACGAGAACGAGAAGGTGGGTTCTAAAAAGAGATTTAAAATGAGACAGTGAGGAGGCCTGTCTAATGTGCAGCTGCAATTCATTCCAAAGTTTTGCAGCTGCGATGGCAAACGCTGGTTCCCCTCTGACCTTAAGCCTAGCTCTCGGCACTCTCAGGTGCAGCTGGTCAGCTGACCTGAGAGACCAGTTGGGAGAGTAGGGGTGTAGCAGCTCAGAGAGGTAGGGTGGGGCAAGGCCATTCAAAGCTTTAAAAGCAAATAAAATAATTTTGAAGTTAATCCTAAAATGAGCGGGTAGCCAGTGCAGTGAAGCTTAAATCGGTGAAATGTGCTCATACTTTCTTGTGTCAGTTAAAAGACGTGCAGCAGCATTTTGTACAAGTTGAAGTTGGGCTATGGAGGATTCACTAATCCCCATATATATGTCCGGAATGCGCTTCATGGAGGAGCAGCAAAAGTTTGGTAGCCCTCTGTTTTTGCACAAATTTGCTAAGTTTTTATGTTTTTTTAATGTATTTTTTTAAATAATATTTTTGATGGATACTTCTGTGGAGGGAAGAGTTTATTCAAGAGAGGAGCTTCTTTCATTAAAATGGAGCAAGTCTGGAAAACAGCAGCTTCAAAAAGTACAGGCATGTGATCCGAGATAAAAGCATCACCGACCTCCAGGTTAAGAGCTGAATGTTTGTGTTGACCTGGGTACATTACTGTCATTGACCATGTGATAGATCATCCTGGATCTTACCTGAGCAGGTGAGATTTAAGATGGAGGTAGAGGATTTTGGTATTGCACACTCCCTCAGAGCAGATCCAGACTGAAGACAGTCAGAACCAATCAACCACACAGATCTGTCTGAGGACTCCTCTCTGTGTCGTACAGAAGCAGCAGAGCCACAGTCCAACTCCTCTCTGCAGATGACATTTGCTCCCTTCAGAGTCAATTCAGAGGTACTCACTGGTCTCCATTTTCCATTATGTTTCAGCTCCAGTGTTCCTGCACAGCGATTGTCTCCTCCCACCAACCTGACAGGCTCTGAACAGAAACAAGAGAGTCATCAGTAAAATAATAAAGTGAGTTTCATCAGAACAGGAATGAACCAAATCAAAGCTGCAGCTTCTCTTCTACCTGAGCAGGTGAGTCCAACAGCTCTGCCAGGTGAGCAGGTGTTTCTATCTGTGTTTGAGCTTCTACAGTCCAGGAGAGAGGACTCATTTCCTCCACACTGGAACTTTTTTGTCCACATTGGAGCCTCCACTTCCCCATAGAGCGCCCCCTGGAGGACTGAAGGAGCCCCACAGCCAAGCTCCCTACAGACCACCTCTGCATCCTGCTGGTCAAAGTTATCTTCACACACTGAGGACCAGCTCTGGTTGGACTGGTCAGACTTCACCTCTAGTCTGCCTGAGCACAGACTGGTCCCATTCACTAGTCTGACAGAGTCTGGAGAGATGAGAGAAGATAAAACAGAGAGAAAATAGATGTCATCAAACAAGAATCCAGTGATTCAAACAGACTACAGCAATTTAATATCATATTACATTACAGTTTTTCTCAGTCTTTCTTGGTGCATTTTTCACATCAATATTAACATATGCACAACAGTTAGTTCAGCCTCCACAACATTTAGTCATTTGTGCACATCATAGTAGCAGTTTCTCATTCCTTACAAAAAAATACAAATGCTTTTGGACAGTCATCAAGTGCTTTCATACAACTCTCTGCTGTTTTATAACATTATAATTTGCTTATGTCATGTCAGCGAAAATTAACTATACTTGTGAATGCTGAATAGTCATATTCCATATTAAACTTATAGTCTTCATTTCATTGCTTGAATCATTACATTCAAAAATGTTGAACTAGTTGTCAAAATCTCAAAAAAACAAAAAACCTGCTGGTGTAAACCAGTGTCTGGGAAAGTTGTTCGGCTGAAGAAGTTGTCTTTTCCGACTGGTTGTGGTTCGGCCCAGGGGACTCCTGAAGCAGCAGATATGGATGTTTCATATGTACATTTATCTTGGTGCATTCAGCACCTGTTTTACTGCTGCAGCTGCTCATCAGTCTGATACTATTCTAGGTGGTGCGTGTATCTGTTGTCCTGGTACATTACTATCATTGATGATGTTATCGATTATGTCATATATTATGTTATAGATTTGCTTACCAGAGCAGGTGACACCCAGACTGGTGGAAGAGGTATCTGATATTGCACACTCCCGCAGAGATCTAGACTGTATGCATTCAGAGTCAAACGTCCACACAGATCTCCTTGAGGACTTCTTTCTCTTTTTTACAGAAACAGCAAAGCCACAGTCGAGCTCTCTGCAGACAATGTCTGCTCTCTTCAGGGTCCAGTAAAAGGGTTTCACTGGTCTCCATTCTCCCTGTTTCAGCTCCAGCATTCCTGTACAGCGACTGTCTCCTCCCACCAACCTGACAGGCTCTAAACAGAAACAAGAGAGTCATCAGCTAAGGTAAAAGGGAGTTTCATCAGAACAGAAATGTTCCAAATCAAAGCTGCAGCTCCCCTTCTACCTGAGCAGGTGAGTCCAACAGCTCTGCCAGGTGAGCAGGTGTTTCTATCTGAGTCTGAGCTTCTACAGTCCAGGAGAGAGGACTCATTTCCTCCACACTGGAACTCTTTGGTCCACATTGGAGCCTCCACTTCTCCATAGAGCGCCCCCTGGAGGACTGAAGGAGCCCCACAGCCAAGCTCACTACAGACCACCTCTGCATCCTTCTGGTCAAAGTCATCTTCACACACTGAGGACCAGCTCTGGTTAGACTGGTCAGACTTTACCTCCAGTCTGCCTGAGCACAGACTGGTCCCATTCACCAGTCTGACAGAGTCTGGGAGATGAGAGAAGAGAAAACAGAGAGACAAGAGACACCAGACACAACATAAAAAGATTTTATCAAACAAGAAGTCAGTGATTCAAACTGGACTCAGCACAATTCCAACATAAGTTCATGATAAACAACAGAACTCATCTTTATAACACCACAGACTGCAGCAGTTTACCATCACAGTTATATTTGGTGCAGTCTTAATAATGATCAATTTTGGAACACCTTCCCATGTGTTTAAACAATAACACAACATCATGATCTAAAGACTTCTCTATTCTTTCCCTGCTGTTTGGCCCAGGGGACTCATGAAGCAGCAGATATGGATGTTTCATATGTTAATTTATCTTGATGCATTCAGCATCTGATGTACTGCTGCAGCTGCTCATCGGTCTGATACTATTCTAGCTCATGTGTGTTTCCATCAACCTGGTACATTTCCATCATGGATGATGTCATAAATTTGATTACCAGAGCAAGTGAAACCCAGACTGAAAGAAGAGGACCATGATCTTGCACACCCTCTCAGTGCAGATCCAGAATGAAGACAGCCAAAGTTGATCATCCACACAGATCTGACTGAGGAATCCTTTCTCCTTTCCTTTCGTACAGAAACAGCAGAGCCACAGTCGAGCTCTCTGCAGACAACATCTGCTGTCTTCAGGGTCCAGTCAGATCGTCTCACTGGTCTCCATTCTCCTTCATGTTTCAGCTCCAGTGTTCCTGCACAGCGACTGTCTCCTCCCACGAGCCTTACAGTCTCTGAACGGATCAGAGTCATCAGTAAAAACAATCATTAGGGAATTTATGGAGTTAGGGAAAAGTTTCAACTAAAATGTGACTGCTGATTCTGCTTCTCTTTTTTTTCTCTGTTCACCTGTATGGTTGTCATTTCCTTCAGTCTGGAGTCCTGGAGAAATTCACAAACATTTAAAAATTCAACAACTATGTTCTGAAAGTATTGGCAATTTTCATTGAAAACTTTTAAATGTTGTTACACTTGAATACAGACTGTTGAACGTGCATTTCCAAACCACTTTTCACCTAAGTTGTTTGTGGGATTTTGAATTTGATTTTGATTTTGTGGGAATTCTCTGCCACTGCTCAATGCACACATGCATTTTTGTAAAGGAGAAATTCATGCAGCCAATCAGATATTTCTATTTTCCAAAAAAAAGGAGCTGTGCAGAATGTGCAAACAAATTATAAGATAAAGCCAAACAAATCAACAAGGAGTTGCAAAATGAATACAAAAGTGACAAAACAACTACAAAGACAAAGTAAACACAAAGAGACACAAAAACAGCGAGACAAAATAACCACAAAGAGACACAGAATAACTACAGAGACACACAAAATAACTACAAAGACATAAAATAACTACAAAGAGACACAAAATAACTACAGACACACAAAATAACTACAAAGACACACAAAATGACATGTTGAATGATATGTTTTATATGTAATCATTTTTAATTAATATGTATTTTGCATTTGTTTTTAAATTTACATTTATTAATGTATTCAACGATTTATTTGCTTAAATAAAGTATTAACAGGGTGCATACAAAATGCAGTCTATTGAATAAAAGGTAATGGGATTATATTCACAGGAAGTAGAATGCATGAGAAAAATGTCCTTATTCTTTGATTTTTGTGTTTGCAAATAGAAAAAGTTAAATACTTCCTGACAATGGTGTTGTAAAATCACCTGACAACAAGTTTTAGCTCAGATATATTTGAGTTCAGACATCTGTCCTGAGATCTGTGAATGTCGATCAAACAATAGGTTAAAAGTTGATCCCATGACACATTCTAGATGACCTCATCTGCATAATGAAGAAGAAATGCATAAACTGATATACAAAGAAAATATCACCCAAATTAATAAGGCCGGGGAAGTAAATAGAGAGGGGAATGGAAAGGGAAAATAATAAATAATATTATAAATTTAAATTAAATAAACAATTAATGCAGAAATTAATAAATAATTGAAAATGAATAAACAATTAATGTAAATATTAATACATACTTAAAATAAATAAATACATACATATATATATATAGTTAATTCGAATGAAGTATAATAAAACATTAATGTCAATTATATTTTTTCAATAAATAACGTCTTTTAAAAAATATATATTTTTCAAAATATCTTTGCTAAATTTATTGACACATCAGCAGTTTTTCTATATTATTATTTTGGCAGCATGTGTCCTCCATCTGTGAGTCAGTATGTCACTGATTTGAAGGTTGAATACAAATATAATTAAATAATTAGCATCATATTTGAATCAGATTCCTACCTGAGCTCAGCAGCAACAGCAGCAACAGGTGATCCATGTCCAGGTAGAGACGGCGTCTCTCTGCTCTGATCAGCACATCTGCTGTTATCAGTGTGTATCTGTGTAACGGAAGAGGGGGAGCTTACCTGGAATATATTTGATATTTACACTTCTCTGAACTCTAATCATGAAACTGATCAAGTTAAAGCTGCTGACAGATGACAAGTTGTAGGACTGTGGTTTGCGTTACCGTGACAACCAGGGCAGCGCTGAAATGTTCCTATCAGATTAATGCAGTCAGCGACTTTTGTTATTTCCTGTAGTTGTGTAATGTCAGCAGAGAGTCAGTCAGAGGACACTGAATTACAGCTAACACTAACAACTAACCAACATCCGAAGTTGTGGAACAGTTTACCGCTGCATATCCGGTCATCAAAAACTTTGGACAATTTTAAATCATCTCTTAAGACTAATTTTTTTCTCCCAGGCTTTCGAACCTGTGTGAGAAGAAAGTTGTTTCTGTATGTTGTATTGCACATCTCATGTAATATATTATTAGATCAAATTGTCTTTTATTGTTATTTGTGAGTTTATTGTTATTCAATTATGTATCTTGTATTGGATTGGATTTTGATGTTGTTGTTATTCATTTATGTAAAGCACTTTGGTCAACCTTGGTTGCATAAAAGGTGCTCTAGAAATAAACGTGACCTTGACCTTGTCCTTGATAATGTATCGATTCATTATGTTTTT
This sequence comes from Centropristis striata, assembly GCF_030273125.1. Lineage (NCBI taxonomy): Eukaryota > Metazoa > Chordata > Actinopteri > Perciformes > Serranidae > Centropristis > Centropristis striata. The sequence goes on along the minus strand of NC_081532.1, from coordinate 33,716,871 downwards.
TAAAACGTGTCTCCCAGATTAAAGACTTGGGTTGGTTTTGCAAACTTATCTGCAGACTTTTGCAAACTTATCACTTCTTTTTTCTCTCCCTACCATCTGTTCCTATGGTCACCACAGTATTATCAGGTTACAGATATCTTCACACTCAATTTTTTGATTTTGTGCATCAGTGAAATTAAGTTTAATCTGCTGTTCACCTCTGGGTGAAAGCACAAGCTTAACTGTGTTAAATGTGACTGTAAAGCCTGAGTCTCTCTATGTAGGTAAAAGCTGCTTTCTGTGCTGATGTGTGTCTGAATGTGATTATGTAATAGCTAACACGGTGGTATAGTGACAGCAGCGTGGCCGTGTTGTGACCCCACCGCTTTCCTCACGCTTATATTGTACATCATTGGTAATTAGGGCCGAAAGGCTGACAGACTGTATCTAGTGGATGCGTAGCTGTGTTAGAGAACACATCATGATATTTTTAAAACTTCTTTTTCTCTGTGTATCTGAGTCAGTTTCTATACTGCGCTCTAATTTCCTTTGTTAAATTAGGGTCTATTTATGACTTCTTATAGTTATATTTCAGTCAACACTATAAAAAAGAAATGGTATTATGCTAAAAAAAAGGCTTATAGTAAAAGTTACCATCAAATAACAAGGTTATTACAAGTTATTTTACAGATAATTTATTTTAAAATATTGATATTATACAGTAAAGATCTGTATCTGTAATATTTTTATCTCTTTTTTTCGTACTTTAACATGAAATCGTTTGGCAACTTTTGCTGCCACACTTTTTTTTTTTCTTTTTTTTTTTTTACAATTTCTTTAAAAAAATTTTTTTTACATTAAATGTAACATTTCACTGTAAGAAAACAGAAAGTTAGCTCAACTTTATATTAAGCAAATGATGTGTATTTTTTGTATTTTTACACAGAATTCACTGTAATTTAACATTAAAGACCATTAAGCAGTTGAATATAATGAATATATATTGACCCAATATATTAATCTACATATTATATTGCTTTATATTTTAATATTTATAATAAAAATAGTTTACCTTTTTTTATGGCATGTGCACTTAATGTGAAAAAATAAGAAAAACACTGTAAAATAATTGTTTTTTTTAACAGTGTACTTTTCTTCCCTGTTTATGTGTGTTTATAACAGGTTCAGATTCAGATAAAAGTGGTGGTATTATGCTAAAAAAAGGCTTATAGTAAAAGTTACCATCAAATAACAAGGTTATTACAAGTTGTTTTACAGATAATTTATTTTAAAATACGGATATTATACAGTAAAGATCTGTATCTGTAATATTTTTATCTCTTTTTTTCGTACTTTAACATGAAATTGTTTGGCAACTTTTGCTGCCACACTTTTTTTTTTTTTTACAATTTCTTTAAAAAATTATTAATATTTATAATAAAAATAGTTTACCTTTTTTTATGGCATTTGCACTTAATGTGAAAAAATAAGAAAAACACTGTAAAATAATTGTTTTTTTAACAGTGTGCTTTTCTTCCCTGTTTATGTGTGTTTATAACAGGTTCAGATTCAGATAAAAGTGGTGGAGTAAAAAATTCCAATATTTCCCTCTGAACTGTAGCAGATTTTCCTACACTGTAAAAAAAAATCTGTTTAATTTACGGTAAAATACCGGCAGCTGTGGTTGCCAGAACTTCACCGTAAGAAATACAGTGAGCGTATGTAAATGTAAATATCAGCAAAAAAACTGTAATTTATACTGAATAATCCCATTACTTTCAGGATTATTGTGTCATCATGGTATTTCTCCATTCATTTTACATGAAAATTGTTTATTTTTACAGCACAACTGTGTGTTTTCTACAGTTTATGACAGTAGAATTTAAAGTTGTATGATATTCTTTGATTTACAGTAATTAAAAGTATTAACTACGGTGATGTACAATGTTCAATTTTACGACCTATTTCTGATGCAATTTGACAGTGTTTTACTGTCATTTCTACAAACATTTTTTACAGTGTAGCTTGTTCAAGCCCAACAAGGAAACTGCTAAATTATTGCTTTCTATGATTCCACAGCGGGACAAAGAAAAAATGCTGTGTGCAGAATTTCGAGTTCATCAATCAGCCTTCACCCACGCCGCCTCCGTCATATTACACGTCAGTGGTAATAAAGGCGATAACGATCAAAGGCAGGGTATATCCCCGGGGAAATCTCACCCAGCAGAGCTGCTCCTCCATTCTCTCCATTGAAGCCTGGTCGTCCTCACAGATCCTCCTTCGCCCGTAGGAACGGCTGTATAATTCATACCACAGTTGGTACCTGTCAGGCCGTTTCAGAGGCAGCGGAGGGGAAGTTGCCCTCAAGGTTTACGGCTGCAGAATCAGCTCACCTGCCCCTAATCCCAAACTGCAGCTTACTAGTGAGAAGCAGTGGGACCCTGACCCTGCCTTAGTGACCTACACTCACAGTAGTAGCAGGGGGGAATACTCATTTCAGACCGGCCTGGAGCCTGTCAGATGGATTTATTTCACGTGTGTCACTGCCAGACTGATACATCAATTGCTTAAATTTAAATTATTCTCTTTTTTACATTATTTAGTTTGGTGACCACACTGCAAAAAAAGCCAACTTGTATTTTTTGGCCTAAAACAGTGATTTAAGTTGGTAAAACTTGGAAATATAAATGATTGACATTTAGAGCAATAATGTAAGTTAGCACAACAAAGGAAGCCAGTTGTCTGCTCAAAAACAAGTTGGTGAGTTGTTGTTACTTATATCTTTAAGCTGGGGTTCAAAACAAGGGACAATAGTTCTGATAACTCTTATTTCTTTGTTTTGAAATGCGGGAAAAAGGTGAAATTCGGTCATTAGTGAAAGCTAGCGGCTAACTGATGCTAGCAGCTATATGCAATTTGGTTGGGATAGCAAAAATACTTCTGATTTTCAGTGATGGTACAATTGTAAAATGTTGGAAATGGACAAACTGTAAAGAAAAATTCTACAACTTGTAAGATCTGGATGCCGAGCCAGCTAGTCCTCCTGGCTGGATCCCCAACCAGTCAGTTCACTTCCATACTCACATAAAGTTGCCAAATAGCAGCAAATTCATTTTTATCGTTTTACAAGAAAATGTATAACATCTGAACTAGCTTTAATGATAAAAAAAAGTTACATTTCCCTAGATAGTAACACAAATCTGAATAAATTTAGCAAAATCTTGGAAAAAAAAAACAGGATTTCCTGATCATATACAGTCATGGAAAATATAGTGATAATAACAAAAATAGCTCATAAGAGTTTAATTCAAGAGCTGATATCTAGCCATTTTCCATGGTTTTCTTGATAATGATTTCGGTTTTGTTAAAAAAAAAAAAAAACATGGAAAATGGCAAGATATCAGCTCTTTAATTAAGCTCTCTGAGCTCTCTATGAGCTCTATGAGCTATTTATGTTGTTATATTTGTCCAAACAAATGCACCTTTAGTTGTACCAGGTATTAAAATGAGCAAGAAATTGAAGAAACTTTCCATAGATAGATAGATAGATAGATAGATAGACTTTATTTATCCCAAGCTGGGAAATTACAGTGTAGCAGCAGCATTACACACATAGACAATAACAACACAATTACATAATTAAATAAAAAGAACAACCTAGGCATACTTAAAGCAATAAAAATATAAAAACACAATAAAATACAATAAAATGTAATGTAAAAATAAAAATAAAGTGTCTAAAGAAGGAGTATGTATTAAGGAGTAGAATTCCAGTGCAGAATAAATATTAATATGCAGTATAAAAATGTTGGTGCTATGAAACAACCATAGACCCCATGTTCACAGCTAAACAGTACAACATTAATTTTGTATCACTACCTTTTTGAAAAATGAAGATAAATTAATTGTTGCCATTTAGCTACACCTTGCAATCGAGACTTAAAGATCAGCTCATCTCACCCTGATGAGTCACTGGGTCTCCCCCTGAGGAGGTCACAGGCCTCAGGGTTAGGAACCTCCACTGGTTTCATGGTTCCACTAAGAGACTGCTCCTCCTCCTCCCTTACAGCTGGAGGAGGAAGCGGTAATGTCAGGAATGATTAGGGCAGCGGGGGTCATCACAGCGACTCGGCTGTCAGGGTTGTTGAAGATAACGGAGGTCTCAGGAGAGCCAACGGTCCAGACAGCTCACCTCTCCTCTACCTCTCTTTTTAACCTTTACAGCCTCTTCAGCACTCACACACACTGCTGTTTGCTTATGCATTTTACACTCTGATGGCAGGATAATTTATGCTTTTACATTATGTAATTACTGCCAACATTGGCAATGCATCAGCTGCACACTGCAAAAAAGCCAACTTGTATTTTTTGGCCTAAAACAGTGATTTAAGTTGGTACAACTTGGAAATAGGCCTATAAATTATTGACATTTAGGGCAATAATGTAAGTTAGCACAACAAAGCAAGCCAGTTGTCTGCTCAAAAACAAGTTGGTGAGTTGTTGTTACTTATATCTTTAAGTTGGGGTTCACAACAAGGGACAATAGTTCTGATAACTCTTATTTCTTTGTTGTGAAATTCGGTCATTAGCGATAGCGGCTAACTGATGCTAGTGGCTAACTGATGCTAGCAGCGCTGCTTGTTACAGCTACAAGAGTAGCCATTAGCGTGTCAATGCTAACTCTAAATTGTGGTCGCAACATTAGCTGACATTTCATAGCAGCAGTAATCGTGCCAAATCAGCACATTGCAGAAGTTAGCAGAAGTAAGGATTAAAAGTTATTACAATGTAAAATTATAAATTAGTACAATTTACAGTTGAGTTGACAAAAATCTGAATTAAGAGTTGAGCAAACTCAAAAGCAAAACTTAAAATATTTTGTTTAATTGTCCAACTTAAAATTTTATGGAAGATTGTTGCCTTGAAATTTTGAGTTCACTTAACTTGCAGTTTTAAATCGGTCTCTTTTTGTTTAGTTCTTGGTATGAGGAGGTAAAGGTTTTGCTGCCAGGATAAATATTAAAATTTGAATAATGCATTTTGAAATATGTGCACATCCTTGACACAAAATGTTTCCTTAAATAAAAAAGTATAAATGGCAGTTGACTGCAAACAGAAAAAGAAAAAATGGTTGCACACTGGTAGCCAAGTAGCAAAAACCATTTTGATATTTGACATGAAAGTCTTGATCAGAATGTTCGACTTTGATTCGAAGTTGACTGCTAACAGAAATTAAATCAATCAAATAATATAATCATGTGCACTTCAACATGAATGATGATTTTGTCCTTTTTAGTTAAAAAATAAAGTTGGTTGACAGGTTATTTGATCTTCAGTTGACTACTACAAATTAAGACGTGAAAAATTAAACTTTCTGCAGTTTTAAAGTTGATTGTTTAAAATTATAAAAAACTTTGGGGAAAAATGTAGTGAATAGAGTAATTCAGCTGCTGAAACTTAAATAATGTACATAAAAAACAACAATTTAATATTTGCTGTAAATGTTGATTCAGCATAAAAATTAAATTCTGAAGCCCAAAGTCGATTTCCTCCGAGTTGCATGAAAAGTTAAATTTCTATGACCTGAGATCACTTTGCTAACGTGCTGTAAAGTACGTTTTTAGGATCTTTAGCTTCTTGGTGTAAGGTAACCCGTCAATAGATGATTTACTGTTAATGTACATCTTTAGTTGACTTTCAAACCTTTAAAAGGGTTAAAAGAAGAGGTTAAAATCAATAAGGTTATGTACACTAACGGGTATTTTTCACTGTGTTGAAACTGACCTCAGCCAAGAAAGTCAGCTTGTTAGTTCCCCCCCTATCAATGAACTGATTCAGGCTGTAAAAGTGGAGCAGAATCAATAGCAGCGAATGATTATCTGTGCACTAATTGACTCAGTGTCAGTCAGGTGGATAACACTGTGTCATTAAGGTCACCTGATGTCAGAGGGACGTGGTGCAGGAAGGTCATCCTGTTCAATACTCTAATATATTATATATGAATAAACTCTAAAATATGTTTGTTCAGTCAAAGTGAAACTCGAGCTCTTTCACTTCTTGGAAGACTGAGAATATTATATAAAATATGTTATTGCTGTGAACAAAAAAAAATGAATGACATTGATGTGTTTTTTATTTGAAATTTGATTTTGCATGTCTGCACTATTTAGTTATATATTGTATGTTTATAAGCGTTGCTGGTTCCATGTTTAATGTTCAAGCAAAACATGTTTGGTATATATTAAAAGGTTTATTTGTTCAATGTTGGCCCGCGATTTTATTCAAGTTTTAAATTTTGGCCCATTGTGTATTTGAGTTTGACACCCCTGCTCTACACGTTGGACCAGTGTGTTGTGTTCTGCAGCAGCCCTGCAGCTCCTCGGTGATATGGGCGTGTTCAGGGATTACATAAACCCTGCTCTCCTTGGGAATCGTACCAATAACAGCACTTAGTAAGGACTCTGTTTTTCTGCCCGGCCACTAATGACTTACCAGTTTGACCTCAGAGCTCAGGCCAGTTAATTAAACACAGGCGAGTGGTCTCATTATCAGGAACCTGTCAATGACTGACTGGTCTTTCAAACAATAATTATTAATCATGCCAATTATAACAATTGCTGTAATATAATTGTTTTTGTTTAGAAGTAAAAGAGGTGCTGAAGAAAAGGAGTTGACACCTTTCTGCAGAACACATGTGAAGTCTCACAGATGAAAAAGAATATTAATGGTTTTGTGTTTTATATTCTATTAAAAGTTCAGAAAGGTAACTGCTAGTTCTGAAGGTTTGAGCCCCTCTGACAGCAAACATCAGCCCCACTGAGGCTTCCTTTAGCAGGGTGTTGAATCCATACAAGCTGAAAACCTGACCTTTGACCTCCCTGTAGAGCAACGTTTAGAGAAAACACGGTAACACTTTACAATAACCATCATTTATAGATGGTAAATAGACCATTTATAAATGGTAAACAGATAGTTTATTAACGGTTAATCATCATTTATAAACCGTATATAGGCCATTTAGAATGGTACATAGAAAATGTATTAATGTTGAACTATAATTTATAAATGCCAAATAGATTACTTTACCATAAACAAACATAATTATTAGTTTATTAATAGCTTTACACTCATAACATTTTTAACATGATATTAAGTATGTAAGTGATTTCAAAATTATTCTTATACCTTTAAGAAATTGTTTGAAAACATTTAAAGATTAAATATGTATAGAATTTTGTAAACGGTTAATAATAATTGGTTTATAAACCATCTATAAACATCACTTAGATGGTTATTTTAAAGTGTTACTGAAAACACAAATATTCCTGCTCATGAGGGGAAAAAACAAGCACAGGCTCGAATAAAGTAAATTAAAATGTCAAATCTCATTCACCCTGTTCCTACATTGTTCATACTCAGCAGGAAAAAACAGATCATTTGGTCTTTGCAATTTTATTTGGCAAAGTGTTGCTTCGACTGGTGTCACACAGACGTTATACATTCAGCAATCACACAAAAACAATCTGGACTGATAAGTAGAGATACAGGTGAGAGGAAAAATATATTTTGTGATTTTGAGGAAAATGTCCCATTAATAATAATCTAGTTCACTTTTTAAAGTTTGTTTGGGCCAAAGACTTTTAAAATATTTTTTTAGCCTGATCTTTTTTCTGAACTTAATCAAAAAGGCCTGTTTCATAACAATAACTATGTGTTTAAAATGGTCACATATCATTAGATATCGTACAAACAGATTCATGTGTTGAACTTCTACTTACTCTGTGTGTTAAGAGTAAAGGAAAGATTGTGATGAGGACAGCTCAGAAAGTTTCCAAATATAAGAAATGAAGAGAAAACACATATAAGCCCCTTATGCAATATTAATATTTTCATTTCCAAATATTGAACATTCAACATAAACACAAATCAATTCTCAGATGTTATTTTTTGTTCGTTAGACTAAAAATAAGGATCTCTGATGATAGAGCCAGTATCATAAGCTTCCCATAAATACAATGTTGTCAGATGTTTTCAGGGCAGAGATACATTTACAGCTAATACTACAAATCCCACAATGCCCTGCTGTTGTTTTGGCGCGTCAATCAGGACAGGACCCAGAAACACGCTCCTCTGTGACAGTTGTCATAGCAACCTCAAGCTAGAGCTGTCTCCGAGCTACCCCTTCCCAAAAATGATGAAATAGTTCATGTTCATACTCAGCAGGAAAAAACGTATTTGGCTTTTGCAATTTTATTTGGCAAAGTGTTGCTTCGACTGGTGTTACACAGACGTTATACATTCAGTGGTGCTGGTGAGACAGACCCCACAGTCACATCTCAGGGCCACGGGGTAGGTGTAGGTGGGGTCAACGTTGGGCTGGCAGTTTGGCAGTTTCACAGAGACCAGACGGGTCTCGTTGTAGGTACAAACCCGCTGGTAGGACTCGATGAAGGGAGGATCCAGGACGGGCTTCTGAAAATCAACAAATACATGATAATATTTGATGATGTGTACTTTGGATGTTGCCTCTGACCTATTCATTATTCTCTGCAGAAGGTTTTCAGGTGGGGTAAGACCCCCTGGCAGCCATAATGGAGGTCTTCAGCTCATGCACAACAAGTATGTCCATGTTTAATTGCTGCAGCTTTGTGTTTTTTATTGTCATCTTTTTAGCTTTTGACTTGGTTTTGCACAAAAGCTAATTCTTCTATGTTCGAGTTTTTGGTGTCTAATTATTAAATTTCACCACAAGCAGGTTCTTGGATTTGTGTGCTTATATTAAGCTTATATATACACTTACCGGTCAAAAGTTTTAGAACACACCAATTTTTCCAGTTTTTTATTGAAATTCAAGCAGTTCAAGTCAAATGAACAGCTTGAAAGGGTACAAAGGTAAGTGGTGAACTGCCAGAGGTAAATAAAAAAAGGTAAGCTTAACCAAAACTGAAAAATAATGTACATTTCAGAATTATACAAGTAGGCCTTTTTCAGGGAACAAGAAATGGGTTAACAACTTAACTCTATGGAGTCTTGGGCTATTTTGTCCATTTTTGATTTTTTTTAGTCATTTTGTGTCTTTTGATGTCTTTTTTGTCATTTTGTGTCTTTTTTTAGTCATTTTGTGTCTTTTTTTAGTCATTTTGTGTCTATTGGTGTCTTTTTGTCATTTTGTGTCTTTTTTTGGTCATTTTGTGTCTTTTTTTGGTCATTTTGTGTCTTTTTTTGGTCATTTTGTGTCTTTTTTTTTTGTCATTTTGTGTCTTTTGGTGTCTTTTTTAGTCATTTTGTGTCTTTTTTAGTCCTTTAGTCCAATATAATATGTGATTTTGAATCTTTTTTTTAACTTTCAAAACACTATCATGCTCAATAAGTTGGTGTGTTTTGACCAGTAGTGTATATATTTATATAAGCATCATTTAATCTCTGAACCTACTGGTTAAGAGTCTGATGAGGATTTAGCCTCTGGGGTGCAATAGCCAGTATTTTTTGGGCTGTGTGAAGATAGCAGATATCTGTACAAAAACGTCCTCTTCCATTCTATCATTGTTTACAGAAAGTAGCTGGAGTTAACAGATGATGTCTGTGACTCGATTGTTTCTCTGTAAATGAAGGCAGATAAAGCACTAAATCATCCATAGACGATTGGTTTTGAGATTGAATTTTGGGAAATACATTCTGCCTCTTTAGCTGTCCACACAGACTGTGTTCCTGCATGCAACCAGAGCCCACTCAAACATGACTGGTCAATACTTCTTCAACTACAGACTGCAAACAATCAATGTTACTTACCACCCCCAGCATTATATGCATGTGTATCATATCACCTTAATGCTAATGGAATGCACATACTTTAAGAGCACAAAATATGGACAATATAGTGGAGCGGCTAAGTGATATAATCTTTCAGTTTATGATACAAGCGTAAAATTTGGCATGAACACTCTCCATGGGTCACTTGACAAGAAAATTGTCCGAGACATTTAAAATTTTAAGATGGCGGCCATTTTTCAAGATGGCCGACACCTAAGTGGAGCAGTTAAGTGATAAAATGGTTTATTTGGTGATACAAGCATACAAATTGGCATGAGCAGTCTCTGTTGGTCACTTGACAATAACCCACCCACCGTTACTTGAAATTCCAAGATGGCGGCCATTTTTCAAGATGGCCGACACCTTAGTGGAGCAATTGAATGATATAATGGTTTATTTGGTGATACAAGTATAAAAATTGGCATGAGCAGTCTCCATGGGTCACTTGACAATAAGTCACCCACAGTTACTTGGGTTGACAAAAAAGAGACGTTTCAAATGTCTCGGACAATTTTCTTGTTAAGTGACCCATGGAGAGTGTTCATGCCAATTTTCACGCTTGTATCATAAACTGAAAGATTCTGGCAAAAATGAGCACTTAGCCGCTCCACTAATAAGAGAACTCACTTATCAAAAAGTTGCTCTCCAGTACAACGACTGATCACCAGATATCTTACAGTTCCTCATGTCACAGTAACATGACATGCAGACAAATCAACCTTATTAAACTCTTCATTTTCAATAAAGTCTTAAGCTTTTTATTATTTGCACATAGCTGATGTACTAGTGAAGCTCCATTCTGCTCTAAAGCTGTGTTTGAAGGGAGATTGTGACACATCTGCAAAGCTTCTATTAATTGCTTATTGTGTTTATGTTCCAGGAATTTAATCTTATTCTGCTGTTGCAGTAATTAAAAATTCTCTCTCATAACTTGAATGCACAGAAGGTGAGGTCCTACACTGCAAAAAAAGAAAAGTTGGGTGAACTCAAAATTTCAAGGCAACAAACTTCCATAAAATTTTCAGTTGGACAATTAAACAAAATATTTTAAGTTTTGCTTTTGAGTTTGCTCAACTCTGAATTCAGACTGTTGTCAACTCAACTGTAAGTTGTACTAATTTATAATTTTACCTTGTAATAACTTTTAATCCTTACTCCTGCTAACTTCTGCAATGTGCTGATTTGGCACGATTATAACGCTGATGAAATGTCAGCTAATGTTGCGACCACAATTTTGAGTTAGCATTGACACGCTAATGGCTACTCTTGTAGCTGTAACAAGCAGCGCTGCTAGCATCAGTTAGCTGCTAGCATCAGTTAGCCGCTAGCTTTCGCTAATGACCGAATTTCACCACTTTCCCGCATTTCACAACAAAGAAATAAGAGTTAGCAGAACTATTGTCCCTTGTTGTGAACCCCAACTTAAAGATATAAGTAACAACAACTCACCAACTTGTTTTTGAGCAGACAACTGGCTTCCTTTGTTGTGCTAACTTACATTATTGCCCTAAATGTCAATAATTTATATTTCCAAGTTGTACCAACTTAAATCACTGTTTTAAGCCAAAAAATACAAGTTGTCTTTTTTGCAGTGTACACCCTGGAGCCATGCGGTTGTAATTAGCGACTGTCCTGTGACCCCTGACCCCCTAACTGTCTGTCCTACAGACCGTCCCTAAAGCAAGACGTGACCTCCCTGTGGGGCAGAGCAGACCAGCGGATGAGTCTCCTCCCCGAGGAGATCCAAAGACTATCACAAAACAAAGCTCGGGCCTGCTGCACGCACATGCACCAGCCACACTGCAATAATAAAGCCGAGAGAATCATGAGCTTCCTAATGCCTCGTGTCACTGAATACAATGTAGCAGATGAAACTTGAGATTTCACAGCATTTTTTTGTAATCAGTATGCGCCGACTTATGAAATCCAATTGTGTCATTTATGCACTTGAGGCATTGTTAAGGAAACTGCTGCTGTCACTTCAATCTCTGGATTCCACGCTGCTTTCCATTCTCACAGAGCATTAACTTAATTTCACTGCTCCAAAAGCCTCCTGTCCTCCTCCATTCTTATGCAAGATTTATACTTCACTCTGCCTCTCATTACTGTGTGACAAAAATAAGATCTCAGTCAGTTACTATAAACACAGAATGTATTTTTCTTAGACAGCTGACATACATATATTTATATATATATCACTCTATCTGTTCTCATATCTGTCCATCTCTGGGCTCTCCTGTGTCTTGCTGCTGGATCCCTGTCTGCACTCGCAGCCAACCTTGCTCTGACCTCCCAGTGCAGGAAGGAAAGAAAAAACAAAATTTCTCCACAGGGATCACACGTCTCTGTCTGCATCTACAGTATTTGTCTCGCTGTCTGTCTGATTGGCTGAATCTGCATTTAATCCATCTCCTTCTTCTCACTTTCTATAAATGTGAAATGATACAAACAACAGACTAATGTCTTTTGTGTAAAATTGTCACATTTGCTTACGTCACCTCCCGTTGTAATCACATTTACACTCCTCTCCTGTGTGTGTGTGTGTGTGTGTGTGTGTGTACAGTACAGTAGCTGCCTCCCAGCTGCTCACCTCCCAGGTCTCACAGCGCCCCCAGCAGGCGTCTGTGGTGATGTGCAGCCCCCCACAGCCGGGCTTCTTAGCCTGGAAACTGAACTCCCGGACGGCGCAGCCAATGAAGCGCCGCAGGTTGACAGCTGACACCCGGTGGAGGTGCAGGAGGTCTGGTCCCAGAGAGATCCAGAGCAGAAACCAGCACAGGACCAGTCCAGGACTCCTAAAGGGTGAGAGGCAACAACACATGAGCACCTTTGTAAGCACTGAGTGAAGGAAATAGGGGAATTAATGAAGGATTTTTAAGCTTCAGGTTAAAGAAGCAGGCTGGAAAGGGGTCAATGACCTCTTCAAAGACACTAAAGCAGAGACAAGTTTGAGGCCTGGCGCTAAATATAATTTTTTCAATAGTATTTCGTGGCTTTCTTAACCACAGTTCAGATTATCTGATGCTTTCTGAGGTCTGTGAAGGAGTTTTATTCAAGATGCCCTGCTGAGCTAGCCTAACAAAAATCTCCTCAAATGCTAAATATTACAAAAATTATACATTCATTCCAAATTTATATTAATATAAGAAGAAAAGATCTTATTAATTCTATTGTTGAAGCGATATGGTTAAGATGTTATAGATCCCCCCCCCACCCCATCCCCAATCCCTCCCTTCCCTCTTATGTTGTCCCTTCCTGTCTGATTGTATGTGTTTCTTATCTTCCTTTTATTCCATTTTATTATTATTATTTTTTTATTTATTTTGTTATATATGGATATTTTGGTGTTAATATTTCTTTTGTACTTGCCTAATCTATGGATATATTGGAAAAAATTATGTGTGCTCTGACAGCTCATATAATTATTCATCCAAGGAAAATCCAATAAAAATAATTTTGAAAGAACCATTTTGTGTTAATTATTGATGTCCTGGCCTCCAAATTGGATTCTTCAGATCTAAGAAAAAGCTTTGTTTGGTACAAATGCACGCAAATAAATTAGACTATGATAATTTCGATGCATTTTTAAATGGAAATGAGAATAATGATGCAAAAATGACCATTTCCCTCCAGTATCTTGATGCCAGAGATCAGGAGAATGGAGACTGGTTACAGCCACAGTCTGCAGAAGACCATCTCTGCTCTGAACCAAGGTTATTATAGTTAACGAAAACTAACGAAATAACGAAAACTAGAATTGAAAAAACATTTTCGTTAACTGAAATAAAAATAAAAACTAGAGCTTTTAAAAAAACCATAACTAACTGAAACTGTATTGTGTGGTTACAAAACTAACTAAAATTATAATGAAAATGTCCTTCGTTTTTCGTTTTTGTCAACTTTTTTCATTCATAATTCAGTGTTTCTATTTGAACATGCAACACATGGTAAATATGTTTACTGAGACTGGGATGTCTACACTAGAACCAAAATTCAAAACAATAAAAAAAAACAACAAATTAATAACCTTATTGGGGCTGAGATGGATAAACCAAAGGAAATAAAGGCAAAATTTATTATGACCTCTTTGAATCTGGCACCCAACATATAGCCCATTACAAAAAAACTAAAACTAACACTAAAACTAATAAAAACTAAACTAAAACTAAGCATTTTCAAAAAATAAAAACTAAACTAAAACTAGAAAACTCACTCTAAAAACTAAACTAAAACTAATGAAAAATACAAAACTATTATAACCTTGCTCTGAACACACATGTCCAACCTTGAAGCAGATAAAGACCACACAGCCACTTTATTAGGTACACTGATAAAGTGGCCAGTAAATGCAAGTCGCCATCACAATATCAGTTGAGAAATCACAATTCCATATTGTTTCCAAATCGTGAATCCCTCCTCCATATAAAGCTGTATTCACTCACCATTGTGACTTCTTGCTTTGCAGACTCATCTCAGCTGTGACTCAGTTGTTGCTCCTGCAGGTCTGTAGTATCAGTCTTTGGCAGTGTGTGAGGCTGACATGAACCACAGTTTGTCACTGTTTGCTCCTCAGACCTGAGCCACCTGCTAATGGATCCGACAGTACAAGCTGGGGCTTTTTATCATCCCGTGTGCTGCCAATCAGAGACTCAAGTCCTCACCTCCGTCTCTTTCTTCCCCTGACTCCCCTAAATCCCCCGGAGGCTCTTCTACCTGTCGCTGCCCATCTCGTTCACCCACCAGCTTGTTCCCACTCCATTAGCTTGATTAGGGAAAAAGAGTCTGCCCTTTTGTTCACAGTCATCCACATGGAACAGGGGGAACAACATAGTCAAACACAGCACCTACCTGTGTCTACTCTCAATCATTCAAGCTCAATTAGCTGGCTCCAGAGACAGACCCTGCTCCTGTTCTCACAGGCCCACTGTAATGACTTCACCCCTGAGATCTTCACCACAAAAGATCATGACAGCTGTGTGAGATTTCCTGATATAAAAAACACTGAGATACACTACTGGTCAAAAGTTTTAGAACACACCAACTTTTCCAGAATTTAATTGAAAATGATGCAGTTTAATGTCTCAGTGTACTCTGAAATTAGTGCACATTTGCAACATTTAAAACTCTTTATTGAGCATGATAGTGTTTTGAAAGTAAAAAAAAGATTCAAAATCACATTTTATGTTGGACTAAAGGACTAAAAAAAAAGAGACAAAATGACCAAAAAAAGACAAAATGACAAAAAAAAGACACCAAAAGACACTAAATGACTTACAAAGACATGAAAAGAATTCAAAAATGGACAAAATAGCCCAAGACTCCATAGAGTTGCTCCAACACTGCTGTTTGCCACTTTGTCTCACACTTTTCATGATGTCTTTTTCTTTTGTTGCCAGTGACATTTCCTCACACACTGAAAGAAAGAAAGAAAGAAAGCCGGCTGGTACTCGTGCTGTGTCCTGCGGGCAAAGTGAAGCTTCAATTAACGGAAAGGATGCATGTCGGAGGATGCGTCAGCCCTGGCGGAAGACAATGACAGGAGGAGGAGGAGGAGGAGAAAGGAGACGTGAGGTAAGGGGCAAGAATTGATTTGGGTGAGTAAGCACCTCATCAAGAAATTACCATTGTCAGGGACCCTGCGGGCAGCGTGTGGAGCCAGCGGAGCAGAACTGCTCGCAAGTAGTTCAGGAAATGAATCTTTAAAAGTAAAGTTAAAAGTTGAGGCCAAGCAATTAAAGTTAGATTAGAGAAAATACTGAGGAGGATGAGCCAGGGACCAACATGATCTCACAGAAATCCGTGAAATAGCCACGGATTTCACTTAACTCAAAATCCGTGGAATAGCCACATGATCGCTCAAATTTCCGTGAAACTGACACGGATTTCGCTACAATGCAAGTTAATGACAGTCATATCCCGTGGCTATTCCAACATACAAAGTGATTATGTACATTCACTGAGTGAAGATTTAGAAAATAAAACATATATTTCTCGCTAGAAATGTGATCAAAATCCATTTTTATGCAGAAACTAAGTCAAAATATTAATTTTTCACTAAAAATGAGAGAACTGTCCGCCATGTTTTTTGTTCTGACCGCTGGGACCTTGAAAGTCACGTGACTTGGAACAAACCAATAGCCACGGGATATGACTGTCATTAACTTGCATTGTAGCGAAATCTGTCAGTTTCACGGAAATTTGAGCGATTCCGTGGCTATTCCACGGATTTTGAGTTAAGCGAAATCCGTGGCTATTTCACGGATTTCTGTGAGACCAGTTTGCAGGGACAGGTTCACACTCCTCCAAGACACCCTGTCCTCCTCACTATCAGGGAGAGTTACCCATCCGGGGCTATTATTGAACAATGTGCAGGGTGTGGAATAACAGAATGCATGTAATTGGATAACAGTGGTGATTACAATGAGGTTAATTGTAATCCGTTTCAAAGAGAGTAAGCCTGGATTTCCACAATCCTGCTCTTGTGAGATTATTCTCAGTTTTTAAACTAAAGATTCTTTTGGCTTCATTAACATTCATGGGGACATGTTCTGCTTCATTTATCCCATCCTGTGCTGATGTTAGTGACTTTCATAAGGGCAACATGCATGTCTCTGAATGTGACAGGAAATATATTGTACAAGGGGAACTCCAACAGGGAAAGAACCAAAGCCAAACTGTGACTCCTGGAGCTTCTTAACACGGGGAAACAAGGTGGACAAAGAAACAACTCAGCCTGAAAATTTACAAATTAACCGTCAGAGACCCATCATAGGCCAATTTTTGTCATTTTTAGTAGTGTACAGGAGTGTGTTAAGTTGTTTGAGTTATAAATCAGAAATAAAAAGTTATTAATTCATTAAGAGTATGATTAAAAGCAATTTTTGTGTTGATACCATTTGGTGCGAAATGTAACGGTCAAAAATCCCTCCAAAATATCAAATTAAGAGACCAAGACCTTGAGGAACAAAATTAAAAAATGTCATGCTATAATTTGGTTTAAAAAATTTGGATAAGATGGAAAAACATCATACATCAGGAGCACCCTTAATCTAAAGGTCAACTAAGGAAATTACAAACTGCCCAGAACAGAGCTGCCAGGTTGGTTTTACATTGTTCCATAAGAACAAACACTATCAGTATGAACCGTCGACTTTCCTGGTTAATGGTAGAGTACAGGTTGGCGTGCAATACAACAACATTTTTTAGAAACACTGTTTATTCTTTTCAACCTGTTTTCTTATATAACCAAATTGTCAGATGTGATCAGGTTCATTCTTATGTGACAAGGTCAGCTAATGGTGGTCAGATGATGTTACCATGTCCAAAATCAAATGCCTTAAAGAGAACAGTTATTTATCGTGCTATCAGTTATTGGAATAATTGCCCACTGAATATACGTGAACTGAATAGTAAAGTATCTTATAATTACTACTTGAGAATGCACTATTTAAATTTGTGAGTAGTGAATTAACATATTTACTGTATGAAAGTGAGAATGAATGTAATAGATATGAATTAATAACTTATTCAGAATGATTTCTGATGACGTATATAATAATGTCTACAATGTTTAATTGTTAAGTGATTTTTGTTTTGTCTTGTGGACCCAAGGAAGACTAGCTCCTCCCACTTTTGGTGACAGCTAATGGGGATCTTTTTAACAATAACAATAAACCCTTAACAGATCCAGTGATGAACTTGGACAAAAACGGTATCTGGGTCTGAGCTTGTTATGGAGCTTTTGAGCCCTGACTGGTCCAGTAGAGCTGCTCAGTGTGCACAGTGTTAACAGACAAAAGATCATGACAGCTGTGTGAGATTTCCTGATATAAAAAACACTGAGACATGCTGTGAGTTGCAGATGTCTGCAGCCCAGCGGTAACGTGGTGTTGTGCTGACCTCTGGTGCTCACTTGTTGTAATGACACTCACCAAAGCAAAACATGAGGCAATCAAATGTTGCAGCAGTTCAGTCAGTTCTTGTTTGTCTTTTTAACTGTCCAATTCGGTTTACTTTATTATTACAGAGATCTTGAATGAAATTTTTGTTCTGTGGTGTTGTATTGTTGTATTTCTTATGTTTGATTTTTTTTTTTTTTTGAAAATTAACTTTTGAAAACACCTAATGTGTTATTAAAGATTAAATGAATTTAATAATAAAGAAACAAATGCACATGCAGCACTGCATGATTTGTGTGTATTGATATAATGCCTACAGTTTCTGTCAGTCGGACAACAAACTCCCAAAATGCACTGGGAGAATTATTTCCCCAATTTTTTTTTTTAAATGAAATAAAATAAAATATTTTTTTGTTGTTGTTCTTTCTTTGGTACATATTAATTTAAAATTTAAAAAATGCCAATATGTGTTTAATAGTTTTAATGTATTATCCTTTAATTTTGAATTGAAGATCAATTTTATTTATTTTTCACATTTTTATTATGTTCACTTGATGTACTTTAATGGGGTTTTTTTGTTAACGTTTAGCTGACAGTAAGCATAACCGCCCCTTGTTCATGAAAATAAAAGTTACTTACATTGACTTGTCCTCAGATAAACTGGGTTAAACATATCATGGGAGCTAGCGATAGCTAACCGTTTAGTAACAGGTATTGCAGCTAACGTTACATTACTTTAAAGCTCAGTACATTCCTGGTCTGGCATAACTTAGGTTTTTTTCTAACGCTAGTCTCTTCATTTTGTCGCTTTTTTACCCTGTTTCTTCCAAGGTTATTATAGTTAACGAAAACTAAGAAAATAACGAAAACTAAAATTGAAAAAACATTTTTGTTAACTGAAATAAAAATAAAAACAAGAGTTTTTAAAAAACGATGACTAACTGAAACTGTATTGTGTGGTTACAAAACTAACTAAAACTAACTAAAATTATAGTGAAAATGTCCTTAGTTTTCGTCTTTGTCAACTTTTTTCATACATAATTCAGTGTTTCTATTTGAACATGCAACACATGGTAAATATGTTTACTGAGACTGGGATGTTTACACTTCAACCCAAATACAAAACACCCAGAACTGTAAGAGTTTATAACCTTATTGGGGCTGAGATGGATAAACCAAAGGAAATTAACCCATAAGAACCCGCGGTGACACGGGTGTCACAAACATTTTAAATGTTCTAGTAATGTTCATGTATGTTTTCTCAAGTACATAAGTGTGTTTTTTTGTGTTCTACAGCTACAGTAGCTTGTTGAGAAGCCGTCCAATAAGGCAGTGTTATTTATATTTATTTATTCTCGATTTCTTATTATTTTGTTACTTAAAAACAAATCTGAAATGGAATTTGTTGTCTAACAGCACTATTAAAGTCACAACTTTGATATATGTGGTGGAGATGCAAAGAAAAAGGCAAATTTGTGTATCTGTAAGCAGAAAAGGTGTCTAGTTTATTCATTTAAAAATAAGATATATCATAAAGTCCACTTGGTCTATGGTATATCCCCATAATGTTCCTTTTTAAGGATTACTGGCTCTGGGTTCTTATGGGTTAAGGCACATACTCATTACAAAAAAACTAAAACTAACAGTAAAACTAATAAAAACTAAACTAAAACTAGCAAACTCACTCTAAAAACTAACTGAATTTGAAAACAAAAATTCACAACGAAATTAAAACTAAAACTAATGAAAAATCCAAAACTATTATAACCTTGGTTTCTTCTCTTCAGTTTATAGTTTATATTCTCTCCTCCGTAACAACCTTTATGAATGAACGAGAGGAAACCAGTTGCAGGTGCCGAGGTTTTATTTATTTTTTGGGATGTGTTCCAGTGTGAGCTGACATTAAACTTCAGGTTACATGGACGTGTTGGCCCTGCAGCCTTTGACCCAGGTGACAGCCACCAGTACCAACTATAGGAGGGTGTGTGTGTCTGTTGAACCCTGGCTGCTTTCTATATTTAGTCTCCCAGTGATTTTTTTTTTTTTTTTGCTCAGCACCGGTATGGCTCAGGCTTCTCCGGTGTCAGTCCGGCCCGGCCTGGAGTTCTCTCTGCAGACTGCAGATCTGTCAAACTGCGCTTCAGGTTTCATCCGCACCAACCAGCCTACTACAGAGCCAGATCTGTTTCTGTTCTTCCACATTGGAGATCACTGTTGGCTGGACCTGCTTCTGCTCTGCAGCTCCCATCTCCACCAAAAACGCACTGTTCTGCTGCATGTAAGTACAGTCAACTTTTTGAACGTTTTCATTAAGCCTAACAAATAGTATCTGTCGGTGTGAACAATGCATTGGCTCTTATATTTACTGTCATTTGGTGGTAATTGATCCCAGGTATCATCATTATTGCTGTGTTTCCTCTGCCGCGTGCGTGTGTGTGATTTCTCATTAGACTCTTGTTAAACCGGCAGGGCAACCGCTTGTTATGTGCTTTATTAAAAAGTCCTCTGGTCTTCCTCAAGGTCTCATTATACTGCTCAGCTGAACTGATCTGAAAGCAGCCGTACACACGTGCTCCCCTGCTGCTATTTTTGGGCCCTGACAGCTTCATAACAGCGACACTATGTCACATTCCTGCAGTCAAAAGGGAAGCGCACTTTGTAGCACTTGATAACCTACAGCAGTAATATAAAACTGGCCAAATGCAGTAAAATATACATGTCATTCTAAATTGATTGATATGACACATTTTGTATAGTGCCATACAGTGGTGGAAAGTAACTAAGTACATTTACTCAAGTACTGTACTTAAGTACAATTTTGAGGTACTTGTACTTTACTTGAGTGTTTCTATTTTCTCTAAATGTATACTTCTACTCCACTACAATTTGAGGCAAATATTGTACTTTTTACTCCACTACATTTAGCTGACAGCTTTAGTTACTTTTCAGGTCAAGATTCAACATAAAACATATGATCAATTTAAGGTGATAAGACTTTTTTTATTTTATCAAATCTTATAACAGTATATTAAGTACTTAAATGAGCCATATCTTTACAAAATTAAAACCCTGCTTACATAAAATCAATACAAATAATGCAATAATATATTTAGAATATATAAAACAATCTGAGTGGGTCCATTCGGCATAACAAGTACTTTTACTTTTGATACTTTAAGTACATTTTGATGCTGATACTTTTGTACTTTTACTTCAGAAAGTTTTGAATGCAGGACTTTTGCTTGTAGTGGAGTAATTTCATAGTGTTGTATTAGTACTTTTACTTAAGTACGGGATCTGAATACTTCTTCCACCACTGGTGCCATAAAAGATTAGTATAATTTTATGGGGCCCACTGACTAATTGTATGTATATTTTATTCCTTATTTTTATGGCTTTCAATCGAATTAGAGGGCATTTAATTGCATCGCCCCACATTTAACATACAATCACTTGGTGTCCAACTTTATTTTCTCAGGAACATCATGGTGCATGTGATTTCAAACTACAAAAACTGTTGACTAATACCATTTGACAGCTTGTTATCACCCCATCCTGCAACATTATGTATGCCATAGGGCTAATTTTACCACTACAGTATGTCTCACTACTGTAACTACTCTACCATATCAGATCAGTTATTTCAGTGTTGCCGTAGAGGAGAATACTGAAATGGATAAACTTCCTTGTTGTACCTTTTATATGCTTCACAATCTCTGTACCTCAGGTCAAGTATCTTTTAAATAACTCTGTTTGTGTAACTTTCTGATAGGAAAATATTTGGTAACACTTTACAATAACCATCATTTATAAATGGTAAACAGATAGTTTATTCATGTTTAATCATAATTTATAAACCGCTTATAGGACATTTAGAATGGTAAATACATACTTTATTAATGTTTAACTAATTACATCATTTATAAATGACAAATAGATGGTATATTAATATATATAAGGGTCAATGACGTGATCTAACTCTATATTAATGTAAGTTTATAGTTACTTTACCATTAACAAACAATTAAATTATAATTAATAGTTTATTAATAGTTTTAGTTGCACTCATTTTAACATTTTTAACACCATATTAAGTATGATAATGATTTTTCAAATGATTCATAAACATTTAAGAAATTGGTTGAAAACAATTAAAGATTAAATATGGATAGCACTTTGTAAATGGTTAATAATTGGTTTATTAACCATCTATAAACATAATTTAGTTGGTTATTGTAAAGTGTTACCAAATATTTTGCCATAGGCTCTCTTTTAGGTCTTAGTTTAGGCTGAGTAATGTCTTCACTCCCCTGAACAAACAGACATCTAGAGATTGTGCTTTATCCTGAGAGCCTTTTAAATGAGTTTGCTATATAAATCCACACTTCCCAGCTGTTAAAGCAGATGACCAACATTGACACAGCACACTTCTGTAGATGGTAACTGTAGTGAACTGAGAATTATTCTGCTAAGCACACTGGATTATAAATGCATCTCAAAGTATGTGTGGTGTATGACCTGGATTGATTGGTGGCGTACTGGGGATCTGTCCCAGCCTAAAGGCTAGAGCAGCAGGCTCCAGAACATTCAGGCCAGGCTGGATAGGCATCGTGACTAACACCTGCCTTTCTGCAAGTTATTTGAAGCATTGGCAGTGACCCTTTCACTTTGTCAGCTGATGCTGTTGCGTCATTATTATAACCTGTCCAAAATATCCTCCTGTATTTTTCTGGGCAACCTTTACTAACTAAAGAGCCACTGTTGGCCAAAAAGAGAAAATCGCGGAATGGAAAACCTTATATTGAGCGTAAAATGAAAGTTAAACGGCCTAATAAGTCTAAATTAGCCTACCAACATTATTGATAGTCATATTGAGCATTTATTAATATGATTTTAAAAACTAGTCTATATAGGGGAACTGAAAACTTAACTCACAGTTGGCAAAACTTAAAGGTTAAGGCACCGGGCCGGAGACTTTCATAAGCTTTGAAACATATTTTAGTTGACTTAAATGTCAAAACTTTTTTAATATGCTGTAAAAAGGCTATACAATTTTACAAATATGTATCGAATTTTTTTTGTCTCAGCCACGGGGAGCCCCTGCAGGCGGCTTAAAGAGTCACATGAGGCTCTGGAGCCACAGGTTGGCCACCCCTGTTATAGGGGTGTGCCATATCGTATCGTTCACGTTCTCGTTCATATTTTTTATGGTTAAAAAAAAATGCATATCACGATATTGGCAACGTTCCTACTTCTTGATGCAGTGGTTAAAGTTGTTTTAATCACAAAAAGCTATTTACTCTCTGTCGCTAAACACATGCAGCTTTCAAAATAAGAGCACAGTGTGTTAACAGAATCAACCACAGAATTTACAAGAAGACTGTCAAAATAAGAGCCTTAAATAAAACATACAAGAACCTTTATTGTCATTAAAATATGCCCTCGAAACCCCTAAATGGTTATTTTTATTATTTTCTCATACTATACTATTTTCTCATAAGAGTCAAGAGTAATGTTTTTGTATTTGGCAACTGTTGAGATTTGCACTTCACACTACATTTTAGATTTTTAATTATTTATACAGACTAAAAAAAAAATCATGTTTTCTATATCTTTTTAAATATTTCCTTATATCGTTAAGAATATCGTTATCGCAAAAATAGCCTGCAATATCGTGATATTCTTTTAGGGCCATATCGCCCAGCCCTACCCTGTTATAAGGGGTAAGGATGAGAAATGGCAAGAGACATTAGACTCCCTTTCTGGTGCTTCTTTGTTGCTTTTTTTTTGTTTAATTAAAAACATATTGTGCAGGTAATGTTGCTGTTTGTAAATGAAATATTCAGAGCTGGCCCCTGCTTCCCAGCCACCAGTAACCTATTAACTCCTCTGCTGACAGTGGTTGCCAGAACACAATCCAGTGTACCAACTGCACCAAAATATATGGCAGTGACCACAGATTAATTTTAAAATGTGTGGCAGATCACCCTGCCTATATCACAAAATCATAAGTGTGCAGTTAAGAGTAGCCTGCTGTCTTTTAGCTATAGCCTGGTGGGTGCACGCACTGGGGTTAGAGATAGAAATAGTGGTCATGAACACTTAGTTTATGCACATTTGTTATGCAATATTTTCTTACCGCCCGCAGTACTTCCTGGTTGGTGAAAGGACCCGAGGACAGTGAATGCTGCCCTTTTATTTGCCTGTGTGGCATGTTGGACATAATTGGGCCAAACCAATGTTTCTTTTTTGTTCCTCTTTGTTTCAGGGCTTATTGGTTGAAATATTGCTGTAGAATATTTATCACCATGTTGAAATAAGACTGAAATATTTGAGTGATGTCCAATGTATTTGATGTCCAATGTATTTGAATGTATTATGTATTATTTAATGGCCTGGAATGGTCTGTTCCAGAGGGAGGAGCTTAGACTATATATTGGGAGATTTTTTGCTCACTTAGGGTAGTCGCTGGGGGACTGCTGAGCTGTGCTGTGCTGTGCTGTGCTGTGCTGAGCTGACCCTCCTGTGTAGAAAATATATTTAATTTTTGATGTTTTGAAAGTTTTTCTTTGATGTAAATAGTTCTTGTGGTTGACCATAATAAATGGGATTTTTTTGCACCTTCATTTTTTTGACTGCGGCTTGTCATTATTTTTGCAAGGCAGTTTTCCCATACAAATTGGTTTTTGGGGGAATTTTTCCAGTATGCCAAACGGCAACATACCCTCACTCAGAGTCAGAGTGTGCCTATGAGATTTGGTATTACACCATAGTATTTATTAGTGAGGGGTTTTTTTTGCACAGTGCCTGCCTTTTTTGTAGCATTATCGAAAAATCCTGCATAGTATTTTTTTTTTCTAAATATAACTGTTGTATAATTGTCTGCAGGATATTTGTCCCAAATTCACCCCCATGTTGTGTTTTCAGTAAAATGAAAGCAGAGATTGCCTCTCCCTTATGCTATTATCGTATCTTCCAGGGTGTGTCTGTGAACACGCTGTGTGACAGGTTCTGCAACACAGAGGCTATTGATTTATTGCCCAGGCTTAGACAAAAGAGTACAAAGACCTGCTGGATGTCATTAAGAGAGAGCTTATGACAGAGTGTTGTTTGCAGAGTGAATCACGACATTAATGATGAGAAGGAAGCGCCAGGAGAGAAAGTTGCTCCTGTAGTCAAACCTGAAGCTGCAGGGGAATGTGGTAGATGTGGTTTATCACATGTGTTTGTTTACATCTACTGTACAAGCTGTGGTTGTCTGAGTGTTTTTCCCAGTGCTTCAAATCGAACCTGGTCTCACAGGAATCTGTGAAATAGCCACGGATTTCGCTTAACTCAAAATCCGTGGAATAGCCACGGAATCGCTCAAATTTCCGTGAAACTGACACGGATTTCGCTACAATGCAAGTTAATGACAGTCATATCCCGTGGCCATCCCATTGATATTTTTTCCTATTGGTTTGTTCCAAGTCACGTGACTTTTAATGTCCCGGCGGTCAGAACAAAAAACATGGCGGACAGTTCTCTCATTTTTAGTGAAAAAATTAATATTTTGACTTTGTTTCTGCATAAAAATGGATTTTGATCACATTTCTAGCATGAAATATATGTTTTATTTTCTAAATATTCACTCAGTGAATGTACATAATCACTTTGTATGTTGGAATAGCCACGGGATATGACTGTCATTAACTTGCATTGTAGCCAAATCCGTGTCAGTTTCACGGAAATTTGAGTGATTCCGTGGCTATTCCACGGATTTTGAGTTAAGCGAAAACCGTGGCTATTTCACGGATTTCTGTGAGACCATGTTGTTCAAATCAGTTCAGCTCTTAATATTATGATGACTGCTGCTTTGATGATGCATCAAATTCAACTTGTTGGAATCGTGGTTGTTGCTCAGTTCATGCTGTAAGGTGATCTGAAATGTTTAATCATTTGACTTGTGGAGCTCTGAGGTGTGAACCATAGACTGTATATAAATAATGGACGTAGTCACCATGACGTCACTCATTGGTTTGTGGCCCGTTGGAAGCCTCGAGTTCAGCGTTATACTCGTCGACATCGTGCGTCGCCATCTTGTTTCCGATACAGGAAGCAGACCATATTTGGACTGTGGAGGAGGAGAGGGATCTGATCACTGACTACAGCCTCTCTACACCTCAACTTGACTGAGAGAAGCTGCTGATAATTCATGTTAGCATTAACTGGAGCATTAACTGGGATGTTAGTTTTGGCTAACAAAAAACAAAAACAAAATGTATCTTTCTTACCTCAGAAAACTGAGCAGCGACTCCTTGGAGCGTCTGTTAGTCCAACCAAACACTGAACAAGACATTTTACTGAACAAAACGTTCAAATAAACTGTCATTAAGTGAAAATACAGTGAAAGGGTCAAAGTTATGAGACCAAATCGGTAAACGTCCTCTTTTCTATCTATATAACGTTATATATAACTTTATTGACACGTTGCCGTGGATACGCATTGCTCTGCTTCTCTCCTGATGACAGCTTGCCTTGTTAGTGACCTGTCAATCAAAGGTAGCCCCGCCCCAAATCATACGACTCTTTATCTTCTATTTTCTTCTAAATGGGGCCATTATTAGAACTATTGACATCAAATTGTCTTGAAGATGATTTTTTACTAGTGATTGAGACCATAGTGTTGTCCTGAAAAAAATTTCTGAGGTAATAAATCAAGTGAGAAGTTTTCAAATTTTGCACTGGAATGAATGGGCAGATTTTTTTGCAGCCAAACTTAGCACCCCCTGCTGGAATTTTCGGTGGATTGCAGGCTTAAGGCACTTCCTGGTTGGCCTCCATGCTCAGACACGGAGATTGCCGCCTGGTGTGAACATTGATTGAATGTATCCCTCCTTTTCTCCTCCACTAACCTCCCCATAGGCTGGTGCTGCAAAAAATAACAATCCACCTCAACTGGATAAATACATGCATAAATGTAGACAAAAACATTTAATGCTGGTGCAGCAGCCTGCTGACAGCCCCCCTCCCCTCCCTGTGCTTTTTCCACAACAGTGTGCAATGTGTTTCACTGGCCTCTGCCTTGTTGCTACAATTAGAGCCGACTGGAGAGACTTGTGACTTTGGCTCAGGGAACTCTGTCATGGGCTTGCTCTCTGTTTCTGTCTTATGGCCTTCTGTACACTGTAAAACTCAACTTGTTGTTTCAACTTTAATATTTCAGTGTCCATGCTATGAAAGAATTTTATGTCTAAACAACAAAGACAATGGAGTTAACTCAATGAAACTTGCTATTTGACTCAATATTTTAAGTTAAAATTACTTTTTGCAAAAATTGTTGTTGTATTGAAAAGGAATAAATAGTTATAATAACAAACAAGCAACATTGGGTTTTACAGTGTATCCTCTTCCTTCATTTTCCTCTTTCTCTTACTTATAATCTTCTTGTTACTCTCCCTCTTTTTCTGACTCTTTTCTATCTCTTATCTTCATCGCCACACTTTCTCATTTTTTCCCCCTTTATTCTGCTGTAGTTCTTCTTCTTTGACTTTTGCTTCTTGCACTATTCCCATTCACTTGAACTTTCTCATCAGACAAATGCAACAAAACATTACGAATAAAATGAAATGGTTTATAATCATTTTCCCATTCATGGTTTCTATAGTTTTTCTTTATTTTTGGGTAGTTCTTATCGCACTGGTCTGGCGTATGTTCAAGATAGATAGATAGATAGATAGATAGATAGATAGATAGATAGATAGATAGATAGATAGATAGATAGATAGATAGACTTTATTTATCCCAAGCTGGGAAATTACAGTGTAGCAGCAGCATTACACACAGAGACAGTGACAACACAATTAAATAAAAAGAACAACCTAGGCATACTTCAAGCAATAAAATATAAGAATACAATAAAATACAATAAAAATACAACAAAATGTAATGTAAAAATAAAGTGTCTAAAGAAGAAGTATGTATTAAGGAGTAGAATTCCAGTGCAGAATAAGTATGAATATGCAGTATAAAAATGTTGGTGCCGTGAAAAAGTTGATATTTTCTGATAACTCCGGTTTAAATTAGTTATTTGATGCTTTAAAACAGGGTTGTAACGTCAAAATTGACAGCTTTAACCCATTGAAGCCTGGAAAGCGGATGCGTCGTTTTGTAGTATTTGTATAAGCTCTCAAATACTTTTTGAATTTCATTTCTATCTGCTACAGAGGCTGAAAAATCTATTATTTAGTAGAAGCGTTGACACTTCTGTTGAATTTCCAGAAAAACTTCAGGTTTTAGGGGCTTATTTTAAAGTCGCCCAGAGGTTTTACAGGCAGTTTTAGGCGTCAATGGGTTAAAAGACGGGTGATTGGTCTGCTGAGTTAAGGGGCGGGACCTCAACACTGCGACGTCAATCGGCAACCACTACTGCGCAGACTCTCACTCCAAATGGGGTCACCAACTAAGGACGGCAATGCCCATATCTGGGATATTTTTGGCTTAATTTTTGTACAGTGGGAGGAAATGGGGACGTGTTTTTAATAAACCGTGTGATCTTTGGCTTAAAGGTCATCATACTGTGCAGCTATGACCTGATGCAAACAACTCTTGCTTTTAATTTACTTACCGTGAGACAATGAAGCTGTACTCTCCTTCAAACGACATCTGTGTTTAGGTCCCATGACACTCTCTCATTGTTTATTCTCGAAGAGTCTTGCTTTGGTTTATTTTCTCCCCCTCCCTCTCTTCTCTCACTCCTGCCCACTGACTCTCATCTCACCTTCCCCTGGTCACTTGGTCTGCAGCTGACATGAAGCCTTGGGATAGCTCGAATGCCATGCTATAGTGGTTTAACCTCCACATACACATGCACAGTTTTTTTCAACGTGTGCCCATGTGCACACACTAAAGTTAGTGGGCAGTGGTCCACTTCTTGCATATGCTACACTGTAAAAAATGTTTGTAGAAATTACAGTAAAACACTGTCAAATTGCATCAGAAATGGGGCTTAAAATGAAAAATTGTGTATCACTGTAGTAGACACTTTTTTTGATTTGCAATTACCGTAAATCAAAGAATAGCGCACAACTTTTACTGTCATGAACTGTACACTGTAAAAAATGTCTGTAGATTTTACGGTGAAAAACTGCTAAACCATGACAGTAAAAGACCGTAAAATGATAAATGGGTTAATTCAGTTTCAGCAACAATGAAACAGCGTAAATGTATATATCAGCTAAAAGAGTATTTTTTTACCTTTTTTTTTTTAAATACATTACTCCACTGTAAAATACACTGGCACCGTGTTTGTAATAAAAATATACTGTAATATATATATACAAGCCATCATTTTTGCATTTATTTTTTGTGAAACATACTTTTATCACTGTTAATTGTACCAAACACCATACCTCCAACAGAAATATACTGAAATATTTAATGGTAAAATCTTTAATTCATGCGGCTTTTATGAAGTATTTTTCTTGTCAATTATATGGCAGAACAGCGTTTCTTTTGATGGAAAAACTTTTCCTTTTTTTTTTTACGGTAAAATATGGAATTAAATGGCAATCTTAAAAAATCAACAGTGCTAATATAATTTTACCGTAATATTACAAAAAGTTGCACTGTATTTATTACGGTAAAGTTCTGGCAACCACAGCTGCCGTTTTTTTACCGTAAAAACAACAGATTTTTTTTTACAGTGTAGGAAACACAGTTTTGCTGTAAAAATATAACATTTTCATGTAAAGTTAATGGAGAAATGCCATGATGTCACAATGACACAATTACCCTAAAAATAACGGTGAAGTTCTGGCAACCACAGCTGCCGGTAATTTACCGTAAATTTAACAGATTGTTTTTTACAGTGTAATTCCACTAATTCAACACTTTGATGTCTCGGTTGAACAGCTGCACAAGATGTTTGCCCACAACTTCATGCTTTTGTTTGAGAGCCCTTGAAGGCCAGATGCAATGTGACCAGTGGGCTATTCAAATAATTGAATTTAACATTATTAACTTATTATATTATATTTCACTTCTAATTATTTAAACAGAAAGTTGCAAACAACTCTTTCAGAAATCTAATAATGCTTTTATGGGATGAAAATTGGTGCATTGATGTTGTTGTGCTGTGCTAGTTTATAAAATTATGTCATTAAGTCTGCTAAGGAGGTTATAATTAGAAACTCTTCATACTTGCACACAGATTTCAGTGAAATGTGTTTGTTGGTTCGATCTTAATACCGGGCAAATGAAATATATTGAAATAAATACATGATATCAGAAAATATCAAGATGAAATCAGACGAGAATAAATGCATCCATATAGTTTAGCCCTTATTGGAAGACAGATTTTATTCTTTTGCATTTTTTGTTTTTATTGACATGTCTGAATTTGACCCCTTTACCATGATGATAATGTATATGGCTTTGACCTTAAAGGGCCACATACACTGTAAAAAAGCCAACTTGTATTTTTTTGGCCTAAAACAGTGATTTAATTTGGTAAAACTTGGAAATATTAATTACTGACATTTAGGGCAATAATGTAAGTTAGCACAACAAAGGAAGCCAGTTGTCTGCTCAAAAACAAGTTGGTGAGTTGTTGTTACTTATATCTTTAAGTTGGGGTTCACAACAAGGGACAATAGTTCTGCTAACTCTTATTTCTTTGTTGGGAAATTCGGTCATTAGCGAAAGCTAGCGGCTAACTGATGCTAGCGGCGCTGCTTGTTACAGCTACAAGAGTAGCCATTAGCGTATCAATGCTAACTCAAAATTGCGGTCACAACATTAGCTGACATTTCATAGCAGCGTTACAATCGTGCCAGAGAAATTCAGAGTTGAGCAAACTCAAAAACAAAACTTAAAATTTTTAGTTTAATTGTCCAACTTAAAATTTTATCGAAGTTTGTTGCCTTGAAATTTTGAGTTCACCCAACTTTTCTTTTTTTGCAGTGTAACTGTCAGCCCAGCTAAGAGCACTATACATATCTCATATATACATATAGGGAGTAAAGCATCAGGAAGTTGATAACACATATACTTTCTGATTTGTCTATTAGAATGAGATCTCACCCCTCTAGCAGTGAAGGCAGGTTAAAACAAAACTAACAACTACTCTTTGACCTGGTCTGACATTTGCTCTGACATATTCGTGAGGTGTTGTGCTATTTCACAGTTTTTTTTTTAGCTTCACTCACCTGTCCGTTCTCCTAAAATGTCAGTCATGTTTGTGATCAGGAGGAAAAGGCATTCTGGTCAAATCAAAGGCGCCTTTATTTTTTTCACTGAGTGATTTGTTAAGGCAGGCGTGTCTGGAAAGATGTCTAAATGTCACACATTTTTTCAGTTCACTTATTCATTTCCCAAGGCAAGAGGGAACAAGACAAAACACAGCCTGGTGCCCAGCACGCTTCATCCAGCACTCAATATAAACTGACAGAACAGTGTTTCGTTGCTCCATAAAAGATGAAAACTCCCTCTGAACTGTGTTATAGAATTGTTAGAATTGTTTCCTGCTGGTTTGTTGAAAAAGTCAGGTACATAGAGGTGCATGGCTTTCTCTGCCTTTGAAGGATGCAGCTGCTAAACTCAAGGTCTCATGAAATTCTCTCTTTGCTTTGTGCATCTGTGGTTATGATTTTTCTGCAAAAGCAGTTTAGATATCTGACACTTGGCTGCATGTTTGCATGATAAAAAGTAAAAACGGTTATCTTTGGCTTGTTTTGAGGTGCAAATAAAGAAGCAAATTGGATTGTGCATTGGCATAGCACTCATACTAGTTCACAGAGTGATGCTATTTAATGAAGCTTCAAAAAATCATTGCACTGTATTTTCTAAAAATACACAGATTGACACTATATGTTGGATTTAATAGTTTGTACATCATGCAAAATAAGTGGAATGATATAATTGCATGTTGACAAAATGTTTGGGAATTATGTCATTTTTTGCTCCAATGCAACATTTTTCAGATCTATCCTGATCATGGATACTTACCTTTTAGTTGTTTCATGCATGCTTTTAAAGACAAAATCAAACAAAATCATGCAGGTTCTCCAGGACCTCCTTTAGCTCAGACTCCAGCAGCTACAAGCATGCAATGGACAGACCCAGACCAGGCCTCGTTTCAGTTTACGACCTGTAGTCAGAGTTCAGGCCGAGATGTCGGAGCTCTGTTATGTTATCAATGTCTGCAATTATAATAATAGGAATAGGAACAGGAATAGGTCTTTATTTGTCATTGTCACATGTACAACGAAATTCAAAGTGCTCTCCAGTAAGTGCAACATTTAAGAGTCTCTAAAAATATAAATATAAAAAGAAAAAAATATGTACAATTCAAAATACCCAGTTTAGACAAACACATAAACACACCCAGACATACATGCATAGTCGCACAGGAAAAAAATAAATAAAAAATAATGGCATCAATGCCTCTTACTACATTAAAATATTCATAAAACACAGTGTTATCAAACCTGTAATGAGAGATAGCGTTATGCTTCACTTTTAAAGCTTCACTGACCGCACTAACACTGACTTTTTCTCTTTCTTTCACAGCGGTGCCATGCTGCCGGGAGGCTGTGGATGAGAAAGTATGTCGTCAGACTTCTACTGCAGAGATGATCTGGTGGAGAGAGGGTTCATCCCTCTGGACATCGACAACGTCCACATGCTGCTGCAGGGTCAGTCTGTCTCCACCACTACTTTAAAGGAACACTCCACCGTTTTTTCATATTAAAACATGTTATTCGGTCAAGTAAGACGAGTTGATACAGACCTCTTGCGTCTCAATGCGTGCACTCAATCGCCCTGGCGCGCGGCGCCACTTGGCTAGCACTTAGCTTAGCCCAGTTCATTCATTAGGATCCAAACAGATGGACAGTTAGAAGCGACCAAACTCCTCCACGTTTTCCCTATTTAAATACAGCTACACGAGTAGTTAAACGACCAAGTATGGCGACACAAAATAAAACGTGGCGCTTTTCTAAGCGGATAAAAAGGAGAACTATAATGTATGGCGGAATAGCACTTGGGAGCACTTCGACTCGGCGCAGTAATATCATCACTCCTGAGGGGAGAAGATTTTTCAGGAGTGATGATATTACTGCGCCGAGTCGAAGTGCTCCCAAGTGCTATTCCGCCATACATTATAGTTATCCTTTTTATCCACTACTTGACCGAATAACATGTTTTAATATGAAAAAACGGTGGAGTGTTCCTTTAACATGTGTTTTCTGGTTTCTGTATTATTTTTGCAGGTATTTCAAAGACCAGAGCAGTGTTCTTTTTGCTTTGAGTACTTGAGTTTGGTTCCAGTTTCAGGTTTATTATAGCAACTTTTTTTTTATAGATTTGTGATTTACTTCAACAAGCATTCAAGCTGAACCGAGTGTCGGCTCATTGTTCCTGGTCTCTCTCTGCCCTGAGAGAAGTCTGAGGTCATGCAACTGTAAAAAGAAAAGCCCCATGTCTTGATTTCAGTATTTTATCTTGGTTACTGTGGTAACATAATAACTATTAAGCCTCAGTTATGTGTCTCACTCAGGAGAGCAGTTTGATGAATCCGTCTCAGTCCGCTGCTGGCTCTGTCCTGTTTCACTTTTGTCACTTTTTTCTCTTTTTTTGAGGTCACGCTCAGTTTAATCTGGTGAAACTGAAATCCTGCTCACAGCCAGATGAGTCATATTGTTAAGAGCCGTCCCAAGGGAGAGAGCAGGAAGGTGGAGGAGATAATAACACTTCTCACTCATTAAGTCGCTGTCTCCCAGGGCGTTTCTCAACATTTGATGCAAAGCTGTGATGTGCCGGGGTCGTCATTTGATCCCGTTCTCACTGCCTGGAGGACATACAGTATATAACAAGTTTTTTTGTTTCACTTCATCTGAAAGATTTAGCATTTGATTCCTCATTTTATAAAAAAAATGAGGGCCCTGCAAAACCGATGACATCCTTGGTACTTTTTTGTGCTGCTCAAAAAATATTAGCATGCCAAACTAAGATGAAAGTAACATTCTAACCACCTTATTATTGTCACGGAGGGTTTGTGTGACCCTGGGAGGTTGTGTTTTCTGGAGAAACAGCTGCTCGAAGGGTCTTTCTGGTAGTTGTCCTAGAATGTGTTGCTCTTTTTACTGCATGCATGACACAACTAGTATGTGTGTCACATGCAGGGAGATTTCTGCTTGATCTCTACACTGTAAAAAATAATCTGTTTAATTTACGGAAAAATACCGGCAGCTGTGGTTGCCAGAACTTCACCGTAAAAATTACAGTGAGTGGATTTTCTATTCTAAATTTAAATGTAAATATCAGCAAAAACAGTAATTTAATCTTCCATCCTGTTATTTTTAGGGTAATTGTGTCATTCATTCACACATCATGGTATTTCTCCATACATTTTGCATGAAAATGTTATATTTTACAGCAAAACTGTGTGTTTCTTCCAGTTTATGAAAAAAGTAAACGTTTTGTGCCATTCTTTGATTTACGGTAATTAAAAGTGTCTAATACGGTGATGTACAATTTTTCATTTTATGCCCTATTTCTGATGTATTTGACAGTGTATTACTGTTATTTCTACAAACCTTTTTTACAGTGTAGTGTGGCATATTTCAGCTCTAAAAACGAAGTAAAGTGGTCTTGGTTCATTGTTAAAGTTGATTGTTGACTGAGGCAGTTAAACTCTGAGAGCAGCAGTGTGGACAGGTATCTGCCCATGAGGCTGTAAATCTGATGCTTTATCTTTCCTTTGTTCTTGTGATAGTTAGACCAGGAATAGATGGCATTCTGACATTATTTCTCGACCTTTATGCAGTTCTTTTTATTGTCTGTCTCCCTCTGTCCCTGACCACATCTTTCCTTTTTCCATTCTAGAATCTCATATTTATTATTTGGACTGTTTTTAGGATTTTAACAGTTCCCAACTGCCCGTCTACCTTTCTCTCTATGCAGCCACCTTAGTTATCTTTCTCTTCCATAGCGTTTGAGTCCATTCTGGCAAGGTCCTCCACAGAACTATTTTTAACATATGACTCCACACATTTCCTCTCCACATTTAGAACACTGTGTTTTTTGTATTTTTTAAAGACTTGTAAACGCGTTTTTCCAGCTATGGTAATTCCCAACTGGTACAATGTGCAGAATGGATGATGTAAGCCCACATGACAAGCCAGCTTGTTAAAAAAGAACTGGGAAAGTCTTGTTTTATCTGTATATATTTGAGGTGGTCATGGTGAAAGAATGTCAGTGAAAAAAAAAAATTGTGAGCTAATGTTGGGTGTGTTCAGTGTTTACTTCAGCAGGGCTATAGAAGGAGTAATCTGGTTTTGTTATGTGATGCTTTTAAAATGACTGAACTGTGTCAAAACAGACAAAAGGTTTAAGAAGGATGTGTTGTGCATCATGAATATGTAGTGACTAAAACCTGATGTTTATGTTTGATGTTTTATGTAGACACTTTTCATTCAGGTTATTATCAGCTGAAACCACTTCAAACTAATCATCATCACCATTATAGCACATTGTTGAACATGCTAAGAGAGCTTTGCGTGTGTAAAAAGAAGTACAGCTTCTAACAATTCACAATCCTAGCAGAGCAAACGTTTGTAAACCAACAAAAAAACTAAAATCTTTATGTTTATTATGATTTTTTAGCTCAGGATACAAAATAATTGGACAGAACCAACTCATGATTCATCGGAGAGCACAAAATTTAATTTGTAACTTGGTAAATGCTGTTCAAAATAAATGATGTTTTCTACAGTACACAGAGTCAAGTAATACAGCAGTCTGGTCCGAGAATCATTATCTAAAACAAATCCTAATGCCACCCTTTTACTAAATATGATACAGTGCAGAGATTTATGCATCTTTTAAGAATGCAATACAATTTATAACAGGCAGGAGTGAAATAGGGAGTGAAATTGGAAACAAATCATAAAACTAATGTTTGGAGCAGAAAATATAACTCATCAGATTTAGCTGCCAGAGACTCCTGCACCTCTCGTCAATTCAGCATCATTTTCCAAGTCCTAGTTACCAGTTTAGAGGTTCATTCATATGCAGGGGTTAGGTTCAGTTAAGTTGGGAAAGATATGCAAATTTTCATAGTATTTGACATTTAGTTGTGACACAAATTTTGGGGCGTATGTATCATAAATTACCCAGAAGGCTGCAGAAGGAGCAGCTTTGTGCAGGTCTTGTTTCAGCAGGTCTGAATCTTCTGTGCGTCAGATTTTAAAGAGGCGGAGCCCAGACGATCTCACCTGCTTCCCTGCAGGCTGGAAATGTAGTCTGTTAGCAAGTTGGCTACATGGTTTTTCCTTCACTGCTGAAATCATGGATGTGCAGCATTCAGAGCATGGTAAACCATGAGTTTATAGAGTTCAGTTTAACTTGATGTGCACCAAAGTTTGCTGACCTGGAAACAATCCTTGCTGAATCAGCATCAGTGATCCCATCATGGGTGAGTGTTTTTATTTGTGTCAATGGTTGAGACTTATTGCTGCAGAACAGTGCTAACTGTGTAGATCTAAGTGTAACTTGGCTATAAAGGTTTTTATTATCAGTATATCCAAATGTTTACCTTAGGTGGACGACTGCAGAATAACAGTAGATCTACAGCTAAATACCAAACTAAATGCTGAAAGTCTCAACATTTACCAGTCAAATGTCAGATAAAAATCCAGACTTGAAAGATTTAAGATCATCATATGCTTGGATGCTTTTGGAAATAAGTTCTGGTTAGATCCTAATGAGTACATTTAGCAGTGGAGATTTTTTTTATTATTATCAGCAAATTAATCAAAAGTCAAATACAGGTTTCTTTTGAAGCAAAGTTTGTTCTTAGGGCCAGGGTAGGTTTGGACCTGATAGGAAGAAAATACTTTTCTTACCCAGTCATGCATGTATTAACTTATTTAGTCACCCATGCTAGTTCATGCAATACAAAGGTTGCCACCTCTTAGAAAACATATTATTTTTCAATTTAAATAGGGTTGTAAGCTACAGTTTGCAGTAAAAGTTGGTAGTTGGATGGAAACTCAAAGTGAGAACTTGGCTCCTGTCCAGATGCTGAATCTTTTGTCAGTTATGTGTTAAGTGTTGAGGAGAACATCCCCCTAAAGGGATGGTGACATTTAGGGAGGTAAATCAATTTCTGCTTTCCAGGAACTATGGATATGAATGACTTTGGGAAAATGATTATCAGCCACTAGTCTGGGACTGTAACTGCTATATTTCACACATTAGCAGACAGAATTTTCAGAGGAGTCCTGCTCTAAAAGCAATTTGAGGTTTTGCAAGTTTCTCTTCAAAGCTATATTGGAGATATGCTAGCATGCTAATGAGGTATATGAAGTGGCATTACTAAATGTTACCATGACTAGCTAAAAAGCTCATAGTCTGATGTCTATCAACAAAACATATGAGCTAACCATTAATGGTATTAGTTGAGGTGAAGAAACATTTGGCTT
Source organism: Centropristis striata (assembly GCF_030273125.1). Taxonomy (NCBI): domain Eukaryota; kingdom Metazoa; phylum Chordata; class Actinopteri; order Perciformes; family Serranidae; genus Centropristis; species Centropristis striata. The sequence goes on along the minus strand of NC_081532.1, from coordinate 33,679,718 downwards.
CAGTTGAAAGCTAAACATAAATTAACCATGAGATGGCCAAGTATGCTGAGTTGCTTTTGGATCAGAAAGCACTTTACAAAATCACCTGAAAGCCATCAAGCAGAGCTGCAAGCGGCCATTATTTTCAATGAACACAATCCTGAAATGTTCCGGTTAGGGGTGTGCCATATCGTATCGTTCATGATAATATCAGTATATTTTTTTTATGGTTAAAAAAAATGCATATCATGATATTGGCAACATTCCTACTTCTTGATGTAGTGGCGTAAGGTTAACATTAGCTAACAATTAAAGTTGTTTTAATCACAAAAAGCTACTTACTCTTTGTCGCTAAACACATGCAGCTTTCAAAATAAGAGCACAGTGTGTTAACAGAATCCACCACAGAACTTACAAGAAGACTGTCAAAATAAGATGCCTTAAATAAAACATACAAGAACCTTTATTCTCCTTTACAGAATGTCATTAAAATATGCCCCCGAAACCCCTGTTGAGAATTGCACTTCACACTACATTTTAGATTTTTCTATATCGTTATCGCAAAAATAGCCTGAAATATCGTGATATTCTTTTAGGGCCATATCGCCCACCCTTAGTTCCGGTCTTGGTTGATATTTATATGGGTTCTCAGAGTTTTGAATCACCAATGAGATGAACTGTGATGATGAAGTGCAAAAAGATTTATATGATGAACAAAAAGCAATGAAAAAGGTACTAGGTTTGTAAGTTATTGACTTACTAGCGATACAGTGAACATGACTTATCACATTAGAAAAGCTAAAGAGAAACCGCAGTATTTGATAAATCCTCCTCCATTTAAAACAAAAACAAGTATTTATGCTCGCTTGAGGTGGTTTTTGTCTTTGTTGAAAATAATTGATGAGTCAAATGGGACATGGAAACGCCTTTGTCGAATAAGTTCTGACGTAGCAAACATTTAACACACATGACTGACCAGCTGTCTTCCTGGATATTATATATTCTTGATTTGTTTTCTTCTCCAGAGAGCATGAAACAGGGCCAGTACTAGCTGACATGAAGGAACAATTAAAACTTGCCCAATTGAAACAGATTCCTTCTTTTCTTTTTTCTGATCCTCTCAATCGTGCATGGCTTCTCAAACAGAAGCACTCTGGAAATGACCACACAGTGACCAAACGAGTGTTTAAAATAATTCTTCTGGCCTTTTCTCAAGTGTATCACAGCTCTCCAGTTTCTTCATACGGAGCCAGGAACTCTAGAAAACTTTAGGTTGCTTATCATTTTTGGGGGGATTTGTTGATTAGCTGTGCTTCTCTCCTGATGTTTAACAACTCAGATGGTCATGTTGCTAAAGAAAACCAAGCCCCATTTCTCTTCTGCACTATCTTTGTTTGATGATATCAGATTAAATATAACAATATCTGGGTCATCATGGGGACTCCCTATGATTAAGATTAGACTGCAAGTGAACTGAAGCCAAAGGTGGCCTGCTGTTAAACATATTAAAGCAGAAAATAGTCTTCAAACTGCTTGTTAGTGCATCTGATAAGAGCAGACAGCCTGAACAAGAGCTGGAGTGCAGCATGGATTAGAAAGGACCACTAGCCTTTAGCTCGTAGCAAACAGCAAACAGCGTGGACGGAAAAACTGGGGCAGCAAAGTTAAACTGGACCTTAGTTAATGTTATATATTAGTATTTAAGACATAAATGATGAGGCCGTTTAGGAAAGATTAGTGGAAGGAAGAATTGGAATACATCCTTGATGATGGTAAAAACTTTCACAGTTCCTACCTCATAACTTTTTACTTGATGTTGTGCAACCTTTTTTGTACTGAGCAACAGTTAGAGCAGTAATGCTTGTGTAGGCTAAGAACCATTGTCATCATAGTAAAAAATAAACTCAACTGGCTTAATGTCATTTGAAGAGTCTTGTTGAAGGATAGACGTTTTTATGATTTAATGATGGAGAATGAGGACTGGATTATATGTGAGACTCTTCATACTGTCAATGACCTGAATGACTTCATTGAGCCTTACAATGGTGAGTGGTGGACAATTAACTAACCTAATGTGTTGTTACTAACACAGGTCTTTATATTATCTGAATACTGAAACCTTTCAGTAGCCTGTCTTAGATAATTATTTATGCATATTACAGTCTCCCTTCAGGGAAATGATTGAAACTCTACCTTACTGATTATGCATGCTCCTTATCGGGAACATATTCTTTACAGTCATGTCTTTAAGGGGCCAATACTGTACAGTCTATCTTTTAAAATGCATTCAGAATTGAAGAATAATCCACTTTGCATGTTTTGATAAACACATGTCATGCATAAATGGCCTGTGATATTGCTGCTTTCAGCTTTCTCAAGAAGCAAACATCCATTAACTTCACATTGGACACTTTGCTTCATTGTGTCCTGAGCAACACACACCATAGTTAAATCCCTTAGCAGTGCTAGAATGTACACTACTGGTCAAAAGTTTTAGAACACCCCAATTTTTCCAGAATTTAATTGAAAATTATGCAGTTTAATGTCTCAGTGTACTCTGAAATGAATGCACATTTGCAACATTTAAAATTCTTTATTGAGCATGATAGTGTTTTGAAAGTAAAAAAAAGATTCAAAATCACATTTTATGTTGGACTAAAGGACTAAAAAAGACACAAAATGACCAAAAAAAGACACAAAATGACCAAAAAAAGACACAAAATGACAAAAAAGACACCAAAAGACACAAAATGAATAAAAAAAGACACAAAATGACTCACAAAAACATGAAAAGAATTCAGAAATGGACAAAATAGCCCAAGACTCCATAGAGTTAAGTTGTTAACCCATTTCTTGTTCCCTGAAAAAGGCCTACTTGTATAATTCTGAAATGTACGTTTTGGTTAAGCTTACCTTTTTTTATTTACCTCTGGCAGTTCACCACTTACCTTTGTACCCTCCCTAGCTGTTCATTTGACTTGAACTGCTTGAATTTCAATAAAAAACTGGAAAAATTGGGGTGTTCTAAAACTTTTGACCGGTAGTGTATGTTACATAATGCAGTGTGATCGTTTGGATGATATATTTCATCATAGTGCCCAGCCTTAAGTGTATGTGTCAGCTACTAACAGCTAACTATTTAGGATCAGACTATTTGCGGGAAGAAATGCATTGATTCTGAAAGTCACTGTTTAAAGATTTCAATTAGAGTTTGCTAAAATGTAACATCTCTGGTCTCTCTTTCTTCTTCTCTTCTTGAATGTATTGTGGTGAGCGGCGGAAAGTGAGCTGTACCCAGCATGCAACATCACTATTTTGTATGAAAAGACATGTCTTATTCCAATATATGTATTTGCATATACTTGAGAATTTTAAGTTGGTAAGTGAGCAGCTCCAATAACTTTGTGGGTACCTTGGTTATGAGAAGATTACTTGCTTGCAGCTGTGTTGGCGCTGAATTATTTTCTTCTTTTCTGTGGCTTTTATTATTGCACTGAGGCTCTCTGCCTGTTCAGACAACACACAGATCAAATACCTCTGTTTGTTATTGTAACTCCCTAAGATTCTCCAAAGTGATTCGCCAAACCTATGGGTGTTAGCTATACAGTAATGAACTGTTTTCAAAGGAGAAGTTCTAAAAGTTGTAAACACCTGACTACTTTTACTCGAGCTGTACAATACTCTTTGACTGTTTATTGTTTCATTGAATTTCTCATTGGCGAGGGAATTTATAAAACAAATGCAAACTATTTTTAGGCCTTCAGCTGATTTAAATTAACAAACAATGGCTGACGCAGTGTACTCAATGACAACTGCGGTGCAGTTAAGTGTCATGGATAGTTTCAGACTGTCACAGTTGTCTAACCCCACATCTTGCCCACATTGAGTAAGTAGCAGATGTACTTTTTTTGCAACTGTGGCTCAGTTGGTAGAGTTGGTTGGCCCCCAAACCGAAGGGTTGGTGGTTCGATCCCTGACCGTCGCAGCCTACATGTCGAAGTATCCTTGAGCAAGATACTGAACCCCAAATTGCTCCTGATGCTGCATTCATCGGTGTATGAATGAATTCCCAATGGTGGCAGGTGGCACCGTTTAGGGTAGCCTCTGCCACCAGGATGAATGTGTGTGTGAAAGGGTGAATGAGCGCAGTCTGTAGTGTAAAGCGCTTTGAGTGGTCGCAAATCGACTAGAAAAGCGCTATATAAGTGCAGGTCCATTTACCATTTACCATATACACCCAATAAGGAACAGAGTAAACTGTAAATTTACAGATTATTTCAGAAGCTCAAATTTTAATCCTGTTTCCTCTGTCAAGTTCTGAATACTGTTTCAATACAATACATAATATAAAAAGCAATATAGTTTACAGGGACTGGTAGAGGAGAAGGGTCTGCGTGGGTCTCTAAATTGGAGAAAATAATTAATTTACTCAGGTGGCAGGTGGATTTCGAACGATGTCAGAGCCAATCTGTCCATCACATTTACACACTCAGTGATGCTCCGCAGCCCTTTGTTCAATAGGTTATCAGTGAAATGGAGCTGTTGATTGGTTTGATTCATGTTACACCCAAAATATACCTCTGAATAATGAAGATACAAAATACATCCCCCTTCCCCTTGCACCATAACGTGTACCTTGTAAATGCAGCGTTGAACTATCAAAAGTGGACTTGGACCCACCCTAAATGCATTTGCGCCATGCACTTTAGACCGTGAACTATTTAAATACACTGCAAAAAAAGAAAAGTTGGGTGAACTAAAAATTTCAAGGCAACAAACTTCGATAAATTTTTAAGTTGGACAATTAAACTAAATATTTTAAGTTTTGTTTTTGAGTTTGCTCAACTCTGAATTCAGAATTTTGTCAACTCAACTGTAAGTGTTGTGTCAACTCAACTGTTATAATTTTACATTGTAATAACTTTTAATCCTTACTTCTGCTAACTTCTGCAATGTGCTAAATTGGCACGATTGTAACGGCGCAATGAAATGTCAGCTAGTGTTGCGACCACAATTTTGAGTTAGCATTGATACGCTAATGGCTACTCTTGTAGCTGTAACAAGCAGTGCCGCTAGCATCAGTTATCCGCTCGAATCAGTTAGCCGCTAGAATCAGTTAGCCGCTAGCTTTTGTTGATGACCGAATTTCACCACATTTCATAACAAAGAAATAAGAGTTAGCAGAACTATTGTCCCTTGTTGTGAACCCCAACTTAAAGATATAAGTAACAACAACTCACCAACTTGTTTTTGAGCAGACAACTGGCTTCCTTTGTTGTGCTAACTTACATTATTGACCTAAATGTCAGTAATTTATATTTCCCAAAAAAAATGTTTAGGCCAAAAAATACAAGTTGGCTTTTTTGCAGTGTAGGGCTCTTTGTGTCGCCCTCCAGAAGAACCATGTCAACAAAATGAGTTTGTAGTTGAGTTGCAATAAGTCTGCAATGTGTGAAGCTCCATGTTCCTTGTTACAGACTATATTTCTGTTTAAAGCTAATAAAAATAATTAAGACAATTCAAAAAATCAATATCAGTTTAAATGGCTGCTATATTTATACCTTAAATGAGCAATTATGAAGTTTGACAGAGTATTTGAAGATGACGGATTGGACTGTTTTCATTTTGTACTCCTTTGGTTTTAGGTCTGATTAAATAAATGTGGCATTTAAACTTGTTAGTTAAGGTAAAAGAGTCTTTGTGGTCATTCTTAGTAACAAACAGCATAGACTACTCGAGCAGGATACAAATCCTCTGCTGTCGAGTCTGGTTAGTTAGTTCATTTGCACAAACCATTTTTGTCACTTGTGGAGAGGACTGTTTTCAGTCTCATGGTGCCTGCAGTTAGCTGCTCTATTAGCCATAAGATTCAGCACAGACTCTGTTGCTAATAATATTAGAGCCTACATTAGCGTGCCACCCAATATAATCCATGTATAGCATCATGACCTTAATGCCTTCTCTATAATTTGCACTACTTAAATGATTTATTGTTTGTATGTATGTGATGATATAAATTAAACCTGATAGTGTGTTTCTTCTTTTTCAACAGTGGAACAAGAACAGATTCAGAAGAAGACCTTCACCAACTGGGTCAATGCTCAGCTGGCAAAGGTAAGCGTCTCTGAACTTGTCTGGTCTTAAAACTTTATAAAGTATTAATTATTAGTGTCTTTCTGTCTTATTTGATATACGCTTATTGCACTCTTTAATCTTTAGTAGGTTTTATTTTACAGCATACAGCCTGATTCGCGATATGGCCTTCATTAGTGCACAAATGACCCAGTTTGTCCTCATTTCATCCAATCATAGAACAGTAATGTATACACACTAATTCCCACTGACCAAGCTGGGCTGATGAGTTTTAATAACAAAATACAGGTAATCAGGAACATGTGAGGGCATTCGTTTAGGGATCACAAGTTATACTTGTGCACATGTATTCCATTAATATAAAAACATTAAAGAAAAATATGGTGCATCTGTCATTTTACACCAACTCGGCATGTGGTCTGGCTGATTGGATCAGCCAATGTGAGATAGGTTGATTGTGATTTGTACCCATCAGTCTACATCTTGGGCCAAAAACATGTCAACAGCACATTTGATGTTTTATTGGCTACTGCTGGATAATGATGTGTCAGCTGACATTATTCAATTCTTCTGAAAGACCCTCGTGGAACAAAACAAAACAAGATGAGTCCATGAGCTTTGTGATGCTACAACGGCATCACGGCTTCACACACAACCAACCTGGTCTCACAGAAATCCGTGAAATAGCCACGGATTTCGCTTAACTCAAAATCCTTGGAATAGCCACGGAATCACTCAAATTTCCGTGAAACTGACACGGATTTCGCTACAATGCAAGTTAATGACAGTCATATCCGTTGGCTATTCCATGGATATTTTTTCCTATTGGTTTGTTCCAAGTCACGTGACTTTCAAGGCCCCAGTGGTCAGAAAAAAAACATGGCGGACAGTTCTCTCATTTTTAGTGAAAAATCAATATTTTGACTTAGTTTCTGCATAAAAATGGATTTTTATCACATTTCTAGCGAGAAATATATGTTTTATTTTCTAAATATTTACTCAGTGAATGTACATAATCACTTTGTATGTTGGAATAGCCACGGGATATTACTATGTCATTAACTTGCATTGTAGCGAAATCCGTGTCAGTTTCACGGAAATTTGAGCGATTCCGTGGCTATTCCACGGATTTTGAGTTAAGCGAAATTCGTGGCTATTTCACGGATTTCTGTGAGATCATGTTGCACACAACACCACTCCTCCCTCCCTCCACTGGCTACTGGTACTTACTTACTTACTGCCCTTTATGCCTAGTGGCATGTAGGGCAGCAACAAAGGATCTCCACTCCTGTCTGTTTTGGGCGAGCTTTTGGATAGAACTCCAGGTCTGCTTCATGGTTTTCAGTTCTTTCTCCACGGTTCGACGCCAGGTCTCTTTGGGTCGTCCTCTCTTTCGAGTGCCTTCAGGTGTCCAGTGTAGACCGGTTCTTGTAATGTAATCCTGTTCTTTTCGCATGATGTGTCCAATCCATCTCCACCGCCTTCTTGTAATAATGGTCTCTATACTTTCTTGGTTTGTCCGAGCAAGTAATTGCTGGTTGGAGATGGTGTTAGGCCAGAAGATAAGTAAGATTATTCTGAGGTTTCTTGTGTGGAATGCAGAGATCTTGGAAAGGTCTTTCTGCTGGCTACTGGTGGCTGTGCGGATACACTTCAAGACTCTAGCTCTGGTCTACTCTGCTGCTAATGGTTCAGGTCCTGCTTACATCCAGGACCTTGTCAAACCCTACACCCCTGGTCGTCTGCTCCGCTCTGCACCAGCCAAACAGCTGGCAACCCCCACCCTGCTGGGTCAACTCGCCAAATGGTGGAACGAGCTCCCCACCGACATCAGACAGCCTGAACATCTTCTGCTGCAGGCTGAAGACCTACAGTACAGGCCAAAAGTTTGGACACACCTTCTCATTCAATGTGTTTCCTTTATTTTCATGACTATTTACATTGTAGATTCATCAAAACTCTTAATGAACACATGTGGAATTATGTACTTAACAAAAAAGTGTGAAATAACTGAAAACATGTCTTATATTCTAGTAAGCAAAGGGTGGTTACTTTGAGGAATCTAAAATACAAGACATGTTTTCAGTTATTTCACACTTTTTTGTTAAGTACATAATTCCAAATGTGTTCATTAATAGTTTTGATGCCTTCAGTGAGAATCTACAATGTAAATAGTCATGAAAATAAAGAAAACGCATTGAATTTGAAGGTGTGTGTCCAAACTTTTGGCCTGTACTGTATCTCTTCCAATAATACCTCGGTTAAGTCATGGTCACTTAAACAACCTTAAAAAAAATGCTCTTCTTCTTCTCTTCTTCTCTTCTTCAACGTAAAGCACTCCTGTAGCGATTACAGTTGGCTCTTAAAGTTCTGTACTTACTTGATTCCTGTGGTCTAAGGCTAGAACCTTCAGGATGAATGCACTTATTGTGCTTTCACGCTTTGAATGAATGAATGCTTTATTTCGGTTACAAAAAACAACAAAAAACAACAACAACAACAACAACAACAAAATAAAATCATGTTTTTTACAAAAGAATCCATCAGACAGCAACCGAAAAAGGAATAGGCTGAAGCCCCAAGGCTTATTTTTGCCTCTCCTGTAACATCTACATTATATACATTACATTAACTGAGTAATTCACATTGTTACAAAACACATGATACCTTCAACTGAAAAATCGTAGATCTCTTGGTTTGTAAAGGATAGAAATAGACTTGGATAATTTCTGTTTTATATATTTTAGGTGAGGCTTCCAACAAATTTTATCATCTATTATTACTCCCAAAAACTTTGTTTCTTTGGAAACTTTGGACAAAAGCGTCAGCTAAATAACATGTAATGTAAAAATGTGACATCAAACCTGGGAAAACATGACCACATCCTACTTTTTATTACCGTAAGGGGGCTTTCCAAGTCAGCAGCTTATGTTTACAGGAAATCCAACATGGTCTGAAATTGGACATTTGAGAGAGAGAACAGGCCACTGTTTGATAGTCAAACTAGCCCCTAACATGAGTCAGCAGCAGACTGTCATCACTCTCTCAGCCTCATGTTGGAGGTCAGCTGTGAGTGTCACAGTGGAGGCGGGGGACTATGAACATAAATATAGCATTGAGGAGCAAGGTTCACAGCACACAGACAGACAGCAACAGACGGCCACCAGCCTCCCCTCCCCTCCCCTTTCCTCCACCACCTACCACCAACCAACCAACCAACCAACCAACCAACCACACCCCCTCAATCCACCCACCGGTGGAGCCAATCCATTGAATGGTGGAGATAATTGTTAATCCTCTGGTGGTTGTTCACGTTAGAGCTCATATTGCAACAGTACCTTCTGTAACGTGAATAGTTTTCTTTCCATAATGCCCTGAGGATCACCCTAAGTTGTTGACATTCAGGTGTTATTAAGTAAAGGTTATTTTGTGATGGAGGGAACGTGATGATCCTTCAGGAGAAAGGTGTTTATTATTCTCTTATTCTTGATGTCATTTGTCAGCTGCTATGGCGGTTTTAAGGTGTGTGCCAAAATACAATGTCCTATTTGTCACATGTGGAGGTTAATGAAGGTCATTCACTACAAGGTTCCCATTTAAAGCTGATTTGCAGCTAAAATGCCCTGTTATTAATTAGGAAGGAGACATAGGACATGTGTTGCTGTAAACGATTTTAATGGGAAAATTCACAATATCCAGCGTAAGAAGACAATTAGAAAATGTGATTGCTGAATGTCTTTCAAGAGAGCGAGAGAGAGATTTTTCTTTTTTTTTTACCTTAAACAAATAATATAAGTGTCTGTTTTTGCACACTTTACTGCAACTTCTGCACAAATGATTTCCTTCCCATAAGAATAATAATGTTATGCGACACTAGGACACAGACTACGGGGCTGTATCATTGAGAGCTGTCCTGATTGGTTCACAACTGGGGCAGAATGATTTTCTCATGCTATAACAATCACCTTTTGATAAAAAAAAGTTTGTGTGTGTATGTGTGGGTTGGGGCGTGGTTCTTACAATCATTTATTTTTGCGGAACAAAGTTTGATGTAAGACCTGTCAGATGGAACTTGTGAAGAGATGCCAGCTTCTCAGAAACGAACAAACAGCCTTGTTTTGAGCTTTACCACCACGTGTTTTAAAACTTAACTGATTTTAATTGGATGTCACAAGGAGAAAGTCATCTTTTAGCCCAAGCCAGATGAACTTGGGAGAGTTGAATTCCTCAGATTTCTGCATGAACAGATTTGGGTTGCAGATAAAATGGTACTTATTCTGATGAGGTCCTGAGTTTCTTTCTAAATGTTTTATAGCTGCAAATGTAAACATAAATAAAAGAAAATAAAGTGCATGCATGTGTGTGTGTTGTGACAGCGGAGGCCACCATGTATGGTCTTGGATCTCTTCAATGATTTCCGTGATGGCTCCAAACTGTTGGATCTGCTGGAGGTGATGAGCGGCCAGCGCATCGTGAGTCTCCTCTCGGTTCAGCACTTAAAATGCTTTCCAGCCAACAGTTTTAATGAACGGACTGACGGACTCTCCCTTTGTTTTTTGCAGAGCCGGGAGAGAGGCAGGGGAATGTTCCAGCACAGGAGCAACATTGAGAAAGCCCTTTCCTTTCTGAAGAAGAAATCGGTAACTTAAATGCTATAGTGGCCCTCTAACTGTCAGCCATATGTAACCACCAACCACACTGCAAAAAAAGAAAAGTTTGGTGAACTCAAAATTTCAAGGCAACAAACTTCCATAAAATTTTAAGTTTGACAATTAAACTAAATATTTTGAGTTTTGTTTTTGAGTTTGCTCAACTCTGAATTCAGATTTTTGTCAACTCAACTGTAAGTTGTACTAACTTATAATTTTACATTGTAATAACTTTTAATCCTTACTTCTGCTAACTTCTGCAATTCGACGATTGTAACGCCGCTATGAAATGTCAGCTAATGTTGCGACCACAATTTTGAGTTAGCATTGACACGCTAATGGCTACTCTTGTAGCTGTAACAAGCAGCGCCGCTAGCATCAGTTAGCCGCTAGCATCAGTTAGCCGCTAGCTTTCGCTAATGACCGAATTTCACCGATTTCCCGCATTTCACAACAAAGAAATAAGAGTTATCAGAACTATTGTCCCTTGTTGTGAACCCCAACTTAAAGATATAAGTAACAACAACTCACCAACTTGTTTTTGAGCAGACAACTGGCTTCCTTTGTTGTGCTAACTTACATTATTGCCCTAAATGTCAATAATTTATATTTCCAAGTTTTACCAACTTAAATCACTGTTTTAGGCCAAAAAACACAAGTTGGCTTTTTGCAGTGCATATAGTAAGAACGTTACCACTCATATTGACAATACAAGAGGGATTTATCATTTTGGCAAAAGGTGTTGGCAAAAAATAATTTTCTACACTTATAGTTGTCTCTGTATGTATCGTTTAGGACTATAAAAGTTTGAAAAAAAGTGTTTTCTTCCCAGATCAAACTCGTCAACATAAACATTCCTGATATTATTGATGGTAAACCGTCCATCATCTTGGGCCTCATATGGACAATCATTCTACAGTATCATGTGAGTTCATGTTTTTTTTTTTTTTTTCTTCTTTGTGTCTCCAATTTTCTTATCCTGATAAGCCTTATTTCTTGAGTTATTCTCCCATTTTCTTTATAATAAATGTTTTTGGATTCCTTTATTAGATTTGAGAAGATTTCCTCTGGGTAGTTTTATAGAATTTATTAATCAAAAATATTAAATTTATAAATTAGAAAAACATAGTGGAGCAAGGAAACCAATTGTGAGGCTAAAATTAAGCACTTTTATTGAAGCAAAACAACAGAGAAATATGTTTTGTGTGATCTAGTGATGTCCCACAGGGTTCTGGTGTAATTTGTGATGTTAAGGTTATAATTCTCTGCATTAGAATGTAGAATGTAGAATGTAGAATGTAGAATGTAGAATGTTTTTTCTAGCATATTGTTTGCTCTAGTACTGGAATTTTTTTCTGTTGTTTTACAACTTTTGAACTTTTACTCAGTTTCCATATATAAATGGCTATAATGTTGACCAGAAACTGTGTGTTGGTGGTTTTCTTAGATCGAGGAGTTGGCCAGTGGCCTCTCGTTCAATTCCCGTCAGTCCTCCATGGAGTCCTTGGCCAGTCTGGATTCACGCTCCACCCTGTCGAGCCGCTCGGCCAGCAGCAGTCCCGTCCCTCCCAGAAGCTCGCCACTACACAACCGATTTCGGGTTTCTGCAAAGAAGGCGCTGCTGCTGTGGGTCCGGGAACAGTGCCACAAGTAAGTACGCGGTCAACTGCATGGTATTAATAAAAAAGGTATATTCAGATGTGTTGAATATGGTTCATTTGGGGTTTTAGTGATATATCGACCTGTCAAAGCCTTGAAAAACCTCTAATTGATGCAACTCTTCCATTTGGGGCCAATTATGGGATGTAAGAAGTGATGGATTCTCACATAGGGACCTCTTGGTCATTTCCAGGTCTGGGCTAAAGACCAAAACCTGATCAGGACTCTGCTTTCAGAGCTGTTGACATTTAAATGCTGCATGTCAAAATCCATTAAAACTTTCCTATGTTCATGGTCTTTAAAAGCTTTTTTTTGTTTATTTAATTCCAGTATGTTTTTATAAATGTTCGAAATATAATCAATTTCCTGTGCTCACACATCGCCATTACTTTTTGTGGTTTTCTGTTGAAAAAGCCCAAAATATAGTTTGAAAGGTCATGGAGCTCAACAAATCTGAACATGCACATTTAAAAAATCTTGCAACAAAAACGTCAAATAACACCATGACCAGCCCAAGACAAAGAGTGGTAGAAGCAGTAGAATAACGACTCATTTTTATCTCAAGACTTTATTATAATTTGTGTGTGGTCCAGATATTATTGACTCTATCCCTGAAGTTTTGCACTTTTAATTTAGTGTGCTTGGTTTTTAATTGTCTTTATATTGTTGGATTTATTCAGCTTATTGTCCTGTTAATTATCTTTTTAGTCTTTGCCTGCATTCATATTTTTAATCTTAGTAATATACCATCTCAGCTTGTCTGTACTCTATGTTAAACTTCTTGTGTGTTGGTTTCTGAATTTGTCGAGTAATAATATTATCAAAACATAGAACAGAACCTTTGTACGGTGGCCCTGAAGTGCAAATCACAACGGCAAACCAGAAAACACAACAACAAATCAAAAAACACAACAGCAAATCAAAAAACACAACAAGAAAAAAGAAAGCACAACAACAAAACAGAAAACACAACGACAAATCAAAAAACACAACGGTAAATCGAAAAACACAACGACAAATCAAAAAACACAACAACAAAACAGAAAACACAACAACAAATCAAAGGTACCTACCTCTTCCGGTTGGGTTAATGTCGTTGTCGTTTCTGTTTTGCTGTTGTGTTTTTTGATTTGCCGTTGTGTTTTCTGTATTGTTGTTGTGTTTTTTGATTTGCTGTTGTTTTTTGATTTGTCGTTGTGTTTTTTGATTTGCCGTTGTGTTTTCTGTTTTGTTGTTGTGTTTTCTGTTTTGTTGTTGTGTTTTCTGTTTTGTTGTTGTGTTTTTTGATTTGCTGTTGTGTTTTTTGATTTGCCGTTGTGTTTTCTGTTTTGTTGTTGTTGTTTTTTTTGTTTTGTTGTTGTGTTTTCTGATTTGCCGTTGTGATTTGCACTTCAGGGCCACCGTACCTTTGACAGGCAGCATGTGTAACATTAATGACTGGTGCTATAACAGTAATAAAATGATCTGTTTCCCTCAGAGCTGGCTGTTCAATAAATGTGAAAGACTTCAAAGCCAGCTGGAGGAGTGGGGTGGTCTTCCTGGCCATTCTGTACTCTCTGCGGCCGGACCTGGTGGATCTGTCCAAAGCCAGAACCAGAAGCAACAAGCAGAACCTGGAGGAGGCCTTCCGCATCGCAGAGAAAGAGCTGAGGATCCCCAGACTGCTGGACCCTGATGGTGAGGAATTCTGCCCGCATTCAGGAAACATCATACACTGCAAAAAAAGAAAAGTTGGGTGAACTCAAAATTTCAAGGCAACAAACTTCGATAAAATTTTAAGTTGGACAATTAAACTAAATATTTTAAGTTTTGTTTTTGAGTTTGCTCAACTCTGAATTTCTCTGGCACGATTGTAACGCCGATATGAATGTCAGCTAATGTTGCGACCACAATTTTGAGTTAGCATTGATACGCTAATGGCTACTCTTGTAGCTGTAACAAGCAGCGCCGCTAGCATCAGTTAGCCGCTAGCATCAGTTAGCCGCTAGCTTTCCCTAATGACCAAATTTCACAACAAAGAAATAAGAGTTATCAGAACTATTGTCCCTTGTTTTGAACCCCAACTTAAAGATATAAGTAACAACAACTCACCAACTTGTTTTTGAGCAGACAACTGGCTTCCTTTGTTGTGCTAACTTACATTATTGCCCTAAATGTCAATAATTTATATTTCCAAGTTTTAACAACTTAAATCACTGTTTTAGGCCAAAAAATACAAGTTGGCTTTTTTGCAGTGTAGGAATAAGTTTAAATATTATATGCACATGTAGACGTTTTGTTGGATGAAACATTGTCCAAAATACATTTGTGGTATTTGATGTTATTGTAATTTTAAGACCATTTAATGCCTGCGATGTAATGATAATGTAATGGCATCGCAATGCAAGTACACCCCTTTTAAAGAGTAATAAAACTTTAATTGTGTGTGAAACTGACACAGAGATAAAGAACAGAAACAGTGTGACCATAAATGAAAACAAAACATGTCTCAGCAGTTTTTTTCTGTTTATGCTGCTAGGCACTGTAAAAAAAAAAAAAAAGAAGCTGCACACAAGTCTTACAATGGTCGAGAAAAACAGCCACGGTTGCTGTTATTCTAATGTAAACAAACATGCAAGTATACACAACCAACGATTTATTGACACAACCTCAATAAGTTTTGCTGAACATGATAAGTTGGTCTTGTAGTTATGACAGACCTATGCACATAAATTCATTTTAACAATACCAGAATAACTACATTAATAAACAACAACCAGTTTTACATTTAGGATATTAATTTTGTGTGCAAATGGAGCCGAAATAAGTCAAAGAACACAATAGTCTCCTTAGATGACCTAAGGAAAGTTGTAGACTTGCATGTATTGGCAATGTGCATAATTTGATTTATTTATTTACTACAAATCAGTTGCACTTAGTTCTACTAATGGAAGCTCTGTTTCAGTCTTTTGTTCACTTTGTCGCTCATCCTCTCCACGCCTTTTTCATCTGCAACAAAAACTCTTTTCCAAATATGATTCATCACATTTGTCACTGACATACTTCTGTAGAAGTAATTGAAGTGGTGCCATGTGAATCTTTGTGAATGTGTGTGTGTGTGTGTGTGCAGATGAGCGCTGCGACTGAGCCGTGCCCAGTGAGCCTGAGGGCGAGTGGGGTGGCGATCTGGCAGTCTGCTGACTTACTTGCTGTTTGTTTGCTTCACTCTTATATAAAACCCTCACTTGTTTCACTCTGCCTGTGAGTTTGGTAGCAGACTTTTTATCAGTCGGATGGTTTTGAAGACAGGGAAGCTACACCTCTGCATTGAACTCCACCTGCTGCAACAGCTTGCTCATGTGTTAGTCTAAACCTCTGACAGTAGTGTGATGATCAAGGAGGATTGTGGTTTGGATGCAGATGTGGACGTTCGCGACCCTGATGACAAGTCCATCATGACCTACGTGGCTCAGTTCCTGCAGTGCTCCCAAGAATTGCCAATGGCAGAGGAGGAAATGCAGGTCTGTATCACTATGTTGTTTTCTGGAAAAACACCATTTTCCATGTTTTACTTGCTGGCAACCAGCTCAGGTAGAATTTAGGATTCTGCTCAAGATATTTTTAGCTGCAGTCGTATGTCAACAGTTAGGGTGCAGCTGAGTTATGTATCAACCAATTGTGCTCAATCCTAAACCTTAAAAAGGTTTTGTAGATTGCATATAGAATTCAACAGCATTTAAAGTGCATTTTTTTTTACCAGATTTGACCCAGTTTGACCTAGATATTTAGGTGCATTTGTCCTGCAAATCAACAAATCAATGCACTGTTGTTTTCAATCTACTTTGATCTTTATGCTTGCAAGAATCTAACTGATGATTTAGTCAATGGGTAGGTTGATATATGCAGCATGTTTACATAATCACACACACACGTTGAGCAATAATCCTTTAAATGTGGTCATTAAAGGCTTCTTCTAAAGACCAGAGGTAGGGAGTTTTACAGTAGAACAATAAAAGTATTGTTCTTAATGGACTCCACACCAGCTTCTGCTCAGCTTCTGTGTGCTGAAAAATGTCTTGTAAACACTGGCTTCTGCTTTACCTCAGGTGCACATTTTTCTGTCATTTCTTTTCTGCAAACTGGCCAGATTATATTAAGATTGAAAGATCTGTGTGAAATTGATTGATATCAGCCTCAAAAACACAAGTCAGACTTGAATGTTTTTGGAAATTGCAGTGAAATGAATCTAAGCTTGCAGAGCACATTTGGTAAAACTGTTTAACATTTGTAAATTGTAGTATTTTTGCTGTATAAAATTTTGTTAAGAGCAAGACTAATGTTTAGAAGTACCTTCTCTTATTGCAGTGTTGCTATATTGCCCTTATTATCTCTGCCAGTTGCCTCTATCTTTCCCCAATAACTCTTGTTTGGGATTCTTCTATTTCCTTACCTGTCCTTTCTTCACCTTCTCTGTCTTCTTCTCTCTTTCCTTCCCTTTTTTCCTTCTAGACACAATACCTGCCTGTTCCTAAAAGTCCTTCTCCTGTCGACCTGCCTATTCACTACACTCCTGCTATTTCTGCTTCACCTCTGCGACAGGTAGACGTGACCGCCCTCACGATCCACTTGTTTCATTTCTAACCTTTTATTTACCTACTTACCTTTCCGTTCCCGTTCCATGCATTAGATTCAGTGGCAGATTGGACTTAATTCTATTTAAGAACCTATGTAATCTCCCCATTAAATCTTATTTTCTCCTTTTTTTGGACATGTGAATTGAACTTTTTAGGTAGTCAGATGATGAAATGTTCCGTAAATAACTGCACATTAACAGTAAAAAATACATAAAGAAATGTACACATGAATGCAGCCAGCGTTACTTTTTACGTGTCCCCATAGTGTTACATAATTACATAAAAACCTGCCTGAATCTAATACCTCTCTGTCAGTGCCACACCCCCCTGTCACTGCTTAACAATTTAAATGATCTGATGTTTTTCCCCGTTGGTGCAGAAACCCCTCTGGCATGCTGGGTTGCAATTGTCAGCCTCATTACTGCCGTGTCACACGGCGTAAATCAGCCGCAGAGAACCCTCGTACCACCCGCAAATAACTTTAAATTTCATTGCTGACGATAATGCTTCGTAAAGACACGCCAGGAAGGTTGTTTACTGGGAAGGCACTGCAGCTATTAAAATTAAAAAGTCAGTCACTACGAGCCAAGATAACCTTTAAATCTTCTGGTGGTTAAAAACAGGACTGATCATGCAAAAATCAAACTAGTTTGCCCTGTTCTCTGGGAAGGAATCCAAAGCCACAGCGAGGGTGTGTTTCTCTGCCTCCATGAGACGAGTAGAGCACTCACAGGGCCACGCTGCACTGCAGCTTTCCTTCATTCCTCTGCTGGTATCTGTCCCCGGCAACAGAACTCCTGTAAACATCAGTCACAGTGTACACCACACCTGTCAGCTCAGGTTTCTGACAAGATATCGGCTTGTTTGGATGTAGCTGCTGTAGACATTTGAGTTTTTAATGTGATAATTATATTTTTACTTCATGTTCTTTTTTAGAACTTGGGGATAAAACTGCAATGATTGTGCATGGGGACAGGAATGATTAGGAATCAGGAGTCTGGAATATATTCTGCAAAATGAGGAGTTTGTTAAAATATGAGAAACAACTGAACGTGAACTGCATAATCTGCACAAAACTGAAACCTAATCCTGCTACACACTGAATTCTTGATACGTTATACACTGCTGGTCAAAAGTTTTAGAACACACCAACTTTTCCAGAATTTAATTGAAAATTATGCAGTTTAATGTCTCAGTGTACTCTGAAATTAATGCACATTTGCAACATTTAAAATTCTTTATTGAGCATGATTGTGTTTTGAAAGTAAAAAAAAAGATTCAAAATCACATTTTATGTTGGACTAAAGGACTAAAAAAAGACACAAAATGACCAAAAAAAGACACAAAATGACCAAAAAAAGACACAAAATGACAAAAAAGACACCAAAAGACACAAAATGACTAAAAAAAAGACACAAAATTACAAAAAAAAGACAAAATGACTAACAAAGACATGAAAAGAATTAAAAAATGGACAAAATAGCCCAAGACTCCATAGAGTTAAGTTGTTAACCCATTTCTTGTTCCCTGAAAAAAGGCCTACTTGTATAATTCTGAAATGTACATTATTTTTCAGTTTTGGTTAAGCTTACCTTTTTTTATTTACCTCTGGCAGTTCACCACTTACCTTTGTACCCTTTCAAGCTGTTCATTTGACTTGAACTGCTTGAATTTCAATAAAAAACTGGAACAATTGGGGTGTTCTAAAACTTTTGACCGGTAGTGTATGTGTACATACCTTAGGCATTAAAGAATATCTAACAATATAGCCTCAAAAATCCCCATTTGCAGCAGAATAGGAGGTGGCTGTTGTACATGTTTCCATGTTCTTACTAGTCAAAAAACACTCTTGTTGCCAAATCACACCTCTGTATGGGCTTGGTGCTCTGCTATGCACAGGCTTGCTTGCAGCACATCTTGGCAGCCCAGCTGCCATTATGTTTTGTGTAAAGTATCTCATGACTGGTGTCGGTGCCTTGTGGGAAAGCTTTTTGCTTCGCTCTTTTAGTTTATTGCTTATTAAATAGAAACTTGTTTACAAAATTTTAACATGTTTGCAGGCTGAGTGGAGCAGCTCTCTCTCTCTCTCAGCAGACATTGTTTTTTCCTTTAACCTTTGTTACAGTTTTATTCCACTGCTATGGGATGTAAATAAACAATAATGTCATAGATAATTAAATAAAGCCACTGTTCTTTATTTGACAACTGGACAAAACTTAGCTTTTTTCCTGTGTTTGACCCAACATGGTCTCACAGAAATCCGTGAAATAGCCACGGATTTCGCTTAACTCAAAATCCGTGGAATAGCCACGGAATCGCTCAAATTTCCGTGAAACTGACACGGATTTCGCTACAATGCAAGTTAATGACAGTCATATCCCGTGACTATTCCAACATACAAAGTGATTATGTACATTCACTGAGTGAATATTTAGAAAATAAAACGC
The DNA here is from genome assembly GCF_030273125.1 of Centropristis striata. Lineage (NCBI taxonomy): Eukaryota > Metazoa > Chordata > Actinopteri > Perciformes > Serranidae > Centropristis > Centropristis striata. Next base: position 33,660,278 of record NC_081532.1, on the reverse strand, counting down.
ATATTTCTCGCTAGAAATGTGATCAAAATCCATTTTTATACAGAAACTAAGTCAAAATATTGATTTCTCACTAAAAATGAGAGAACTGTCCGCCATGTTTTTTGTTCTGACCGCCGGGACCTTGAAAGTCACGTGACTTGGAACAAACCAATAGCCACGGGATATGACTGTCATTAACTTGCATTGTAGCGAAATCCGTGTCAGTTTCACGGAAATTTGCGCGATTCCGTGGCTATTCCACGGATTTTGAGTTAAGCGAAATCCGTGGCTATTTCACGGATTTCTGTGAGACCATGTTGGAAATTAAACTATATAGATTTCTAAATCAAACTAAACATCACTGATCATGATCATTAACATTGTTTAAAGAAATAAACAGCTTAGTTTAGCTCGAAACTGTTTATTTGTCCTCAGTCATTAACTGTTTGTTGTCCACGTTTCCAGGCGACGCCTGATCGAAAGGCCCAGGAAGTGACCTGCTGGCTGGTTCAGGCCTACGACGAGCTGCTGGAGGGATGGAACTCAACGGAGGGAGAGAGCTACTCGGAGAGATACCATGTACATTTCCAGCTAGTTCCTGAAGATATATTATGCTGAAACATTGTAGAAGATTTAAATATCACTGCTCAGTGTCTTAACCCTTTGATGCACAACATGGGTCTAAAATGACCCGCATTCATTCCCCATGTTATTTAATGCTTGCTGTGTGTTTTTGTGCTCTATCTTTTGATATCAACTTATTTTATGATTGAATATCCCAAGTATTCTTTAAATATCTTGTTTTTGATAACAACAGATCATTATTTCCATTTTGCCTCTCATACTTTACGAAGAAAAAAAGTTTTTGTATTATTACATAGCTAACTACTTGGCCAAGTAGCTTGCTAAGCTAAATACTTAGCCAAGAAGTTAGCTAAGTAGTTAGCTTAGCAAGCTACTTAGCTAAATACTTAGTCAAGAAGTTAGCTAAGTAGTTAGCTTAGCAAGCTACTTAGCTAAATACTATGCCAAGAAGTTAGCTAAGTAGTTAGCTTAACAAGCTACTTAGCTGGATATGGGTCATTTTTGACCCATGTTGTGGATTAGAAGGGTAGTGACACAAAAAAGGATTTTATTAAAAAATTCATAAGGGAAACATAAAAATTAGGATGTATAATGATCAAAAACAAACTAATTGAGGAAAACCTGTAATACTGAATGAGGAAAATAATTTATTGCAAAGATATAGAATATAAAAACTGTGCCGGGTCACTTTAGACCCATGTTGTGCATCAAAGGGTTAAAAAGCTGTCATACATTTATACCGGGCAATGATACAATGGCAGTGGTATTTCAAAAGCCTATTGCATCTTCTTCATGTAGCAGCAATATCCTGCTGAATACCTGAGATTTTGGACAATTTTAAACCTCACAAGAACAACACTAAAGATGACGTTTTCCATCCCTCAGGTATTTCAGACCTTTCTGGTGTCCTTTAACGAGCAGCGGCTCCCCATCATGCCACTGTTGACAGCGATGAGACGAAGCCCGAAGCTGAGCGACGAGCAGCGGGCTCTGAGAGAGGCGTGGGACACCCTCACTGAAAAGGTTACCCAAAATGTTGATGATATTGGGACATTTTAACCCTTTATTGTGGTTTGGTTAGGTTAGTTTTGATAGTTTTTAGATAAGTTACAGAGGCAGCTTTTAAATATGTCATGATATGCAACACAAAACCAACATGGTCTCACAGAAATCCGTGGAATAGCCACGGATTCACTCAAATTTCCATGAAACTGACTCGGATTTCGCTACAATGCAAGTTAATGACAGTCATATCCCGTGGCTATTCCAACATACAAAGTGATTATGTACATTCACTGAGTGAATATTTAGAAAATAAAACATTTATTTCTCGCTAGAAATGTGATCAAAATCCATTTTTATGTAGAAACTAAGTCAAAATATTGATTTTTTCACTAAAAATGAGAGAACTGTCCGCCATGTTTTTGTTCTGACCGCCGGGACCTTGAAAGTCACGTGACTTGGAACAAACCAATAGGAACAAATATTAACTTGCATTGTAGCGAAATCCGTGTCAGTTTCACGGAAATTTGAGTGATTCCGTGGCTATTCCACGGATTTTGAGTAAAGCGAATCCGTGGCTATTCCACGGATTTCTGTGAGACCAGGTTCCACGAAACAGTGTTTAATCTCATAACAATGGGGAAAAAAACACACAATATGAGCCAGCAACTGTTGGTTTAATGGTTTAATCCTTATTCCATCATGCACAGTATGTATGCACTAATGTCTGCCCCACAGAGATTAACATTTAAATACATCTGTATTATATTCTTCCATGCACATTGTATTTGTTTCAATATGCATTTTGATTTGAAAAACATTGTGATTGTAATAAAATGTGCCATCTTTTTCTCCGTTTCTCTGTCATTTAGTTACGTGAATACAAAGTGGAGTTGGACATGAGTCTCCCGGCCCCCTTGGACACGGTGGCTCGCTGGCTGCTGAAAACAGAGAAGACTCTGGGCGAGGAGCAGGGCGACCCACAGGACCACGGCCGAGCTGCTGACGACGCCAGAGAGAAACAGGAGCTCCTCAAAGTGAATATTTAATGCATCCACCCAACTCCACTACATGACTGTAGGAAGGGAAAGAAAAAGCAGCACTGACTTAGCAATCCCAGGTTCCTCAGGCAGGGTTTTCCACATTCAAGATATAAATAACCTCTGCAGAATAACCTCTTTATTGTGTGTATTCATTCACTGTTCAGGGGAAAGGAAAACAAAAAGGAATACAAACTGGCATAAAAGTCACATACTGGACCACTTACCTGCTTTATGAGGCAATACAATGAGCAGAAATTATTTTTCTGTATTATATTTACACATAAATATGCATGTGAATGTGCTCACTGTTCCATGTTTCTGTAGGTCTGCCTGGAGGAGATGCCGCAGCATGTGAAGACCTTTCAGTCCTTCCAGAACTTGGACGAGGATGGAAACATGATGGTTCCAACTGACAAAATGGATGAACTAAAGAGGAGGTGAGGGCTCTTCACCAGGCTGAGGCATGAATTGGTTACTTTCTTTTGAGCTAAATGTCCCAGAAGTACAGTACAGGCCAAAAGTTTGGACACACCCATCTCATTCAATGCGTTTTTCTTTATTTTCATGACTATTTACATTGTAGATTCTCACTGAAGGCATCAAAACTATGAATGAACACATATGGAATTATGTACTTAACAAAAAAAGTGTGAAATAACTGAAAACATGTCTTATATTTTAGATCCTCAAAGTAACCACCCTTTGCTTACTAGAATATAAGACATGTTTTCAGTTATTTCACACTTTTTTGTTAAGTACATAATTCCACATGTGTTCATTCATAGTTTTGATGAATCTACAATGTAAATAGTCATGAAAATAAAGGAAACGCAATGAATGAGAAGGTGTGTCCAAACTTTTGGCCTGTACTGTACATCTAATGTCATGACCTGGATACAATACAAGTGCATCTAAATACATAAGAACATCATGGAAAAGTCCACTTCCAGTAGTTAAAGTCAAATAGCCCCAACCAAGTATTGAGTCATATAGATGGACATACTTTTCAGAGGCCAACATTTACATATTAAACATACTTTTTAAAATTGGTCTTTTGTAATATTCAAGACACTATTATTTATATATTTTGAGACACTGAATATTCGGTCTTCATTAAATGTAAGCCATAACCATTATAATTAGAAGAAAATAGATAAATTAAAACATGAAATGTTTCATTCTGTGTGTAATGGATCTATATAATGTTTTAATTCCACTTCTTGAATTTAATTCCTGACATAAATAACTTTTCCATGATATTCTAATTTATTGAGATGCATCTGTAGTATAAAAATCACCTGAAATTGTCACAACACCAAACATGGCATGATTTTGTTGCATGCTATAAAGATTCAGTGTCAGATGTCAGGTGACAGTTTTAATATGATACCGATACCATAGAAGCAAAATGAGCTTCCAGCTTGTGGATTAAGAAGATGTATTTTAGGAATGTTGGCTATGAAACATGGAAATGTGAGATTTCCAACGCCTGTGACCTTTACAACATTATACGTGTGATGAGGTTTCAAGTTGTTCAAAAGGGAGTTTGTTGTTTATGTTTATTTCTCATTTTAATGACTTTCATAACCTTATCGTCTTCACCAGGTTCACCAGTGTGAGAGTGACTGCTAAATACCACGGGATCAAGCTGGAGTACCGGGAGCACCGCCACACAGTTTTGGATCTGTTGGGGCAGATCAGGACCAAGCTGCGGGTCTGGAAGAGACCTTACATCTCCCCGGAGGCTGTCAGGGTGCTGCTGCAAGAATATCATGTGAGTCATCAGATTTGGCTTCTGTGGAAAAAGTATCTAATTTATTGGGAATGGCTTGAAGGAAGTGGTGCGAGGGTGCTTCACACATGTTGTCTGTCAGTATTTTACTGCTATATATCATGTTTTTGGATTAATATTACTCCTGCATTTTACTGCTGCACATGCGTACGGTTGTGGCCATTTTAACTCTATATATCAGACCTGGGCATTGGGCGGCCCGCGGGCCACATCCGGCCCGTTGGCTGTCCTTGTCCGGCCCGCGTGAGGTTACCCTAGAAATCAATATAACCGCAGTGCTTTTATTTTGAAAAAAATAGCAAACATTATCATTAGCACTAGAGCTAACAAGCACTTTTACTACAGTTAAGACAACAAATATAGCCACTAATATGTATGACAGAATAAAATAAACTCTAACAAACCTTGTGTCCTGTCAGTCAGCCACTATAGAAGCCTTTTTGATACTTTATATCAACTTTATATGAATTACGACGTACTCGTTATTATTTACCGTTCGTTTTTTAATTTAACCGTTCTACAGGTTATTTCCTGTCACTACCTTTCAAAATTAAAGCACTCGTTTTACACTGGACGACACCTTTTCAAAATAAAAGCATCACAACATTGTAAAACACCTTGAAAATGTACAAACATGAAAAAACAATCTATATAATACAAAAACATAAATAGGAACCTTGCTAAAGGTAATTTACAGTTGTGTTTAAAATAAATGGAAAAGTGATACAGTGATTGGAGTATTTACTACTTTTTACTGCTATATTTGATTTACTCCACATTAACAGTCTCATCATAACATGTATTCCTATCAGTAGCAGCTCAAAACCAGATAATTTACTATATTTTATAAAGCGATTACATTAATATTGAGCAGAATTTAGTTCAGAGTTTTGGTCCGGCCCCTGCAACCTTCGTGGTATTGGTCATGTGGCCCCTTGGGAACATTAATTGCCCACCCCTACTATATATCCTTTCGGGTAGTTTAATGTGCAGCAATGCATCATATTCTGTAAGATCATCATACTTTTGTATTGTGGCTGTCCTGTGTTTTCAGCTTTGTGACAATGACTTTTCCAGCTGATAAAGAGTTTTTAAACTGTTTAATTAGCCGAAGAAGTAAAGCTGTCAGAGGAAAATATTGTACTTATTGTATGTAAAAGTATCAAGTTACATAAAAGATAAATACTTCAGTAAAGTACATGTACCTTGCATTTGTACTCAAGTACAATACTTGAGTAAATGTACTCAGTTACATTCCACTGCTGGTAAATTATGCATTTAGCATGCTAAACATTGAACAATATTACAGCTGGCAGCTGATGTTGTAAATTTGCTGCTTGTAAAGACGAAAAAATAATAGAATTTTCTTATTTCTCTGGTGCCACTTTCTTATTTGTAACTTTTTTTAAACACAGGATCTGGTAAACACACAGCGGCTGCCGTCTTTGCTGGAAGCAGCTCTTCTTAAGCTGAAGCAGATTTCAGAGAAATATTCAAGCAAATCTGCCCTCGGCAAGTATTTTATGACTGTTTTGTGGTTTGGCACCTTTGAAACCTTTTCCTGCTGATCAGAGTATTTTGACAGCTATTTCTTTTTGCTCCTCAGCTGCAGATTACCAGCAGGTCAGTCAGCAGGTGAAGCAGCTGGAGCAGGACACTGCTGTGATTTTGGAAGAGGTGACCGCAGCTAAGAGCACCATGGGCCGGGTCCTCTCTGCCTGGGACTCCTACGGTGACTGCCTCAGCTCCCTGCAGGCTTGGCTGGAGCAGGGCTCTGTAACACACAGCCAAGGCCACAGACCAGAGGTATTATCAACACATACAATTACAAGAAACGCCTCATAAACTAGCTAGTTCTAGCTAGCTAGCTCTTGACTTTTTTTTTTTTTTGGATGTACACTACTGGTCAAAAGTTTTAGAACACACCAACTTTTCCAGAATTTAATTGAAAATGATGCAGTTTAATGTCTCAGTGTACTCTGAAATTAATGCACATTTGCAACATTTAAAATTCTTTATTGAGCATGATAGTGTTTTGAAAGTAAAAAAAAGATTCAAAATCACATTTTATGTTGGACTAAAGGACTAAAAAAAGACACAAAATGACCAAAAAAAGACACAAAAAGTCACAAAATGACCAAAAAAGACACAAAATGATTTACAAAGACATGAAAAGAATTCAAAAATGGACAAAATAGCCCAAGACTCCATAGAGTTAAGTTGTTAACCCATTTCTTGTTCCCTGAAAAAGGCCTACTTGTATAATTCTGAAATGTACATTATTTTCCAGTTTTGGTTAAGCTTACCTTTTTTTATTTACCTCTGGCAGTTCACCACTTACCTTTGTACCCTTTCAAGCTGTTCATTTGACTTGAACTGCTTGAATTTCAATTAAAAAATTTAAAAATTGGGGTGTTCTAAAACTTTTGACCGGTAGTGTATTCCTGCAGAGCAGCCCTGCATTTATAAGAATATTTGTGCAAACATCGACTACAGTGTTTGCCAAAATATGTCACAGAAAAATATAAAATTGCCTATATTACTTACATTACTTACTGTTTTTATGCACACCTCAAGATTCCTCCTTGCGTCGATAAAGATTGCCATATCCCTGTTTTTATAAAGGTAACATCTGAGTCGATGGCTGAGTGGGGCTCCCGACAGGCCCACCTGAACGAGATGGGTACCTTCCTGATTGAGTCCACAGACCCTCAGACCAGCAGAAGCTTGGCAGAGGAGCTTCGCAAACTCAACATGCACTGGGCCGAGTTTGTCAAGAGAAACGTGTTTGTAAGTGTCAGAACAGGGAAAACCTGGTTGGGGAGGAACAGTAAATCTGATGCTGTTTCATCTGTGCCCTTCTGTTTTGGTGCCAAACTGTCTTTACTGTCATGTTACTGCATTTCAAGCTGGCACCAGTGAATGATTTGCATTTTGGCTGATGAATAATTTGAAAAATACATTTGTTTTTCCAGTTTTGTGATGTGATGTCGTGATGAAACATGTACTATATTACTTTCTGTATATTTAATGTTATGTCAGGCTTGAGTTGCTTTGATCTCCTAAAATGATGGCCTAGTTTCTCATTGTTTATTTGCTGTAAAGTGACAGCAGGGATTTTGAAGGCTTAATGTCTCAGACTTTTGGAATTCAAGCTATGATTGTCCCATTGTTATAATTATTCCCACGCTTTAATATTAAGGAGTGGCTTCAAGTTTGAATGTTGGACTCCACCTGTATTTTTGTGTGGAGGCAATGATAAATTAAAAGTTTTTATAGTCGTTGATTATAGTGTATTATCAAACAGCTTCTTTGATTTCTCAAGCAAATTGGACAGGTGTTATAAATAAATTAGTGAATTGTTGATGAAATTATACCATCAGACGCAACATGTCCATTCTGGTATTAAAGTACAGGAAACAAGTGTTCATTAAATTGATATCTGTTTTGCTGTAAATAGCTTAAGTATAAGTGCGCTATGGTTTAATTGTTGTGAAATTATTGTATTTTGTTGTAATCTACCTGACACTTTACTTTTTACTTTTCCAGGATAGCACAGCAGAGCCCAGTGCTGACGTCCAGGCCAGACCCCAGGACATCCAAGCTCTGATCAGAGAGGCCACTCTCATTCTCAAAGAGCCTCTGGAGGCCATGGCCGGTCCTTTACGCACCTACAGAAAAAGAATACAGGTAGGAATAATGGATGGTTTAATTACACCGTGACAGGGTGGAGTAGAGTCAGAGCTGTTCTTAAATATTAACTGTCTTAACGTCTGACTGTCACTTAGCTCTGAGCATAATCATATCACATGGACAATTTCAGAGCAACTGGAAAAAAGCAATAGAAGCCTGGTGTCTCGCTTACCACACAGCTATGTACCTCTAAAATGTATTATACGACTTAAAATATTGGTTCAAAAATGATTTTATCCCCTGCTGCCAAACAAGTAGTCCAGCAGAACTGTCTACAATCAGTTCATTTTATGACCTTTTTATTGTATTCATGCATATTTTATTTTGTGCGGGCAGTACATTTTACATTTTATTTTATTTATTTTTATCCCATTTTTAATTTATTTTATCTTATTGCATCTTACTGTTCTGTTGTTTACTACATCTCTTTGTATTGTGTTATGTATTTATTGTTTGTGCAGCACTTTGGAAACCTTGTGTTTGCTAAAATTGTGCTATATAAATAAAGGGGATTGGATTGGATTGGATGACCTAAGAGGTCAACAAAATAAACAAGAGGCCTTTTGGGTGTAACGATTACATTTGAAACAGAAAAGAGTGTTTGTTTTCTACATTCATGAGAATGAAACTTTAATTGAGTTGACACATCTTTCTGTATTTGACTGTTTGCTTTCTTTCCTTCAGTTCATAATGAGGAAAATAAAAGAAGTGGACCCTGAGGCTTTGGCTCCCTCCCCAGAATGCCCAGCAGATCAGTTACAGAAACTGAAACTTGCCATACCTGAGGTACAAATGATTTTGAAGTCTTTGTTTGGGTCCCACATTTTGTCATTAAATAGCGAGTGGCAGCTACCAGTTTCTATCCCGCAGCTATCACCATACTCAACTCAGACCTGAAAACAAACTCACTGGTCAAACAGCACTAATCAAGGACACCCACACCTAACACAATGCTCTGCACTTTATATATTTATATAATTACAGTATTGTTTAATTAAATTGATGGTACAGTGAATGAATGACATGAATATACTAAGTGCTGAGAGAATGAGAATGTATCTATTCTATTTATTATTTATTGAGATGAGATGATAAGAATGTATCTTGTTATTTACTATTTATTATGCTATTTTTATATGAGTCCAGTACCTGAGTGCATTGAATTTCATTGTATTTCTGTGCAATGACAAATAAATCTAATCTAATCTAATCATTGTGAATGTACTATATGTGTTGTATTCATTCATTCATTACCATCTGTTTCCTTTATGTCACCAGGTGATGCAGACCTTGTGTGAGGCAGAGCAGGTATGTACAGAGCTGCAGCACAGTGTTTCCGGTCTGGACAGTCGCCTGGCTGAACTCCTGCACTGGGAGACTGATGCCAGGGAGCTCTACCAGCTGCTGAGGGCCGCAGAGCGACAACAACAACAGCGGGGCCAGGACCCAAGAGCCAGGGTATGAACGGCTGTGATTATCTATCCAAATTTGATTACTCTGAAGCAGTCGAACCTAATAAGCTACAAAATTGAGAGAACGCTAATTGTTGTTCAAAAACATTTATTCCCCCAGGTCCTGATTTCCCGTGGTCTACAGCTGGAGGGTCAGGTGGTCACAGAGGAGCAGGATCTGCAGGTGACAGTGATGACAACTCAGAAGAACTCTCCCATACAGTACCTCCACGCCTCTGCCATGCAGGATAGAGTACGAGCTGCTGTTGCACAGTCACAGGCAAGTTTCCTTTTTGTAAATTGACTGAGCTTTACATGACCTTTACAGAAAGTAGGAAACAAGAAGGGTACAGCAGAGAATATTATTATGGTATAAATACATCAGTTTTTCTAATGTGTGTTATTTAAATTCCAGGAAGCTGTAGGGATGCTGAGCAGCCTGGGAGCCAGAAGAGACAGAAGCAGAAGCCCCCCAGAAGGTTCTCCTCCATTTAAAGTCTTCAAACAGGCTGAAGAGAAGCCTCAACATCTGATAAAGTCAGACACATTCAAATGGCCAACTCAGCAGCACGAGACAAAGTTGGTGTCTCATCAGTCTCAGGGGACCTTCGTGCCTAAGATTGTGGTGCAGGAATACAGAGAAGTAAAGGTCACGTCTCCTCCCATGCCCTATACCTATGCTGAAGCTGTGATGCAGACCAGGACAAAGTCACCACCAGAAGTAAGGGTTCAGTCCTGGACAGTCCTGGAGACTGTTGTGCAAAAACAACACAAGACTCAGGAACAAGAATTGATACAGCAGCAACAGCTACCACATGACGTACAACTTATCAGACAGATGGACAAAGAGCTCCAACAGCAAGAACCGCAACTGCAACAGAAACCACAAGAAATGCAACAGCAGGGACCGCTGCAGACACAACCACAAGAACTGCAGCAGAAGCAGGAACAACAGCAGGTGGATCAGCAGCAGCAGCAGCAGCAGGTAGAAATGCATCAATATCATGTTCAGCAGCAAATGAGAATAGAAAGACAAACACCAGAGCCCCATGAGCAGACGTCACGTCAACAACCACCTGAAAAGAAACTGCCTCTAAGCTCCCAGGAGCTTCAAAGTAGAAAGGCTCAGGCCATGAAGAACAGGCCTTGGCTTCAGAAGCCAACCTCAGAGGGGCATAGAACTCCAACTCCTGATCAAGAACGCCAACCAGCTGAGACAAGACAGATTCAGCCACAGTCAGACAGAGAAACTGCCGGATCTGTTCAGGTTGTTGAACACCAAATAGCAACTGCCAGGGCACAGCCCGAGACACATGCAAAGGTTTCAAAGCAGCCACAAGAACAGATAAAAGGGCAACAAAAGGAAATGCGTCATCTAGAGCAGCAGCAGCAAAAACAAAAACATCAGCAACAACAACCGCAGCAACTGGAAAAACAGCTAAAACAACAGGGACAATTGCTGCAGCAGCAACAACAGGGAAATCAACCACAGCCTACTGTAAGACAGGCTCAACCAGATTCAGACACCAAGGCTAAATCCCAGACTGTAACTGCTCAGCCTCACCCACAAACAAAGGCTGAACATCAGTCACAACTGCAAACTATGGTTCAGTCTAAATCTCAGGCAGCAAAGCAAGTGCAGTCCAGAAGTGTGTCTCACACTACCACGGAGGGACAGCAATCACAGAAGACTACATCCCAAACCAAAGTCAGTCAACATCAGTCACAGACACAAGTTCCTCCCCAGCCCCATGGACAACTTCAGCTCCAGCCCCAGATTCAGACTCAGTCCCAAACAAGTGTCCCAGCTGGACTGCAGCCATCTCCTCATGGACAGGCAATGGCTCAAGTCAGAACTTCTTCCCCCATGCCACCTGCACTGCAGGGCCAAATGCAGCCTCCTGTGCCATCCCACATTCAGCTTCGTAGTCATCCACAGTCATGGTCCCCTGTCAGACCACCCTCCCCTAAACCACCAACCCCCATCCCATCTCAAATTCGTCCTCAGTCGATGGTCCATGTTCAGACCCATCCTCAGTCCATAGTCCAGGCTCAAACACATCCCCAGCCCATGACTCAGGCTCAAATCCATCCTCAGCCCATGGTCCAGGCTCAAATCCATCCTCAGTCCATGGTCCAGGGCCAAACACATCCTCAGTCCATAGTCCAGGCTCAAACACATCCCCAGCCCATGACTCAGGCTCAAATCCATCCTCAGCCCATGGTCCAGGCCCAAACACATCCTCAGTCCATGGTCCAGTCCCAAACACATCCTCAGTCCATGGTCCAGGCTCAAACACATCCTCAGTCCATGGTCCAGGCTCAAACACATCCTCAGCCCATGGTCCAGGCTCAAACACATCCTCAGTCCATGGTCCAGGCTCAAACACATCCTCAGTCCATGGTCCAGGCTCAAACACATCCTCAGTCCATGGTCCAGGCTCAAACACATCCTCAGCCCATGGTCCAGGCTCAAACACATCCTCAGCCCATGGTCCAGGCTCAAACACATCCTCAGTCCATGGCCCCGCCAAGACAAGAAAAACCTTCGACTCAACATCAAACCCAACCTTCACCAGTAGTCCAGCATCAGGGTCATCCTCAGCCTATGACTCAGTATCCCCCACATACTCAGTCAGAGGTCCAGCACCCAGGCTATATTTCTCAGGGCCAAATCCCTGCTTGGACTCAAGTTAGAGGCTCATCCCCAATGTCTGTCAAGCATCCACAAGCTACAGCACAACCTCCACTTTACCCCCAAGGTTTACCCCGGGGTCAGTCTCCATCCCAGCAGTGGACACCCAAACAAGAGCCACAAAACCAAGCCATTGCCCAGCAAAGGCTTCCAAGTCCTCAACCATACCCTCAGCAAATAGGTCAAGCTCCACAGTCTCAGGCTTACCCGACAGTTCAGGCTTTATCGCAGTGGCCCCAAGCTGGGCCCCAGCAAGTTCCTCAGGTCAGGCCCCCAGTGTATTCTCACATGGGGCCATCATATGCTCAGCCTCCGATGCAAACACAAACCCAACCCTGGACTCAAACACAACCCCAAATGAGATCCCCTAGTCCCATGCAACAACAACCTCAGATGGGAGCTTATAATATGATGCATATCCAGACGCAACAAGGCCAAGTTCAGCAACAAACTTGGGTTCAAGGACCGCCTCAACTTCAGCCCCAGCCTTATCCCCAGCCTTATCCTCAGCCTCAGTCTCAACAATATTCACAGGTTCAACATCAGCAACAAACTCCGCGCCCCCCTCAGCTTCAGATGCAGGCTCATGTACCCCCCCAAATGCAACCACCACACCAAGCCCATCCTCAGCTTCCTCCACAACACCAGCTGCAGGCCCAGTCCCAAACACACATACAGACTCAGTCATCGGTACAAGTAAAGCCCCAGGCCCAGACTCAGCAGCCTCAGCCCAATCTTCAGTTCCAGCAGCCACCACCACAACCCAAACATCAGACACAACTCCAACCACAATGGAAGATTCAGTCTCCAACTCAAAAAGTGGATATAATTCACCCTCCACAATCCAAACCTGGGGCCCAATTAGAGGTTCAGTCAGCAACACAACCCAATGTGCAGTCTCCAACCCCACCCAAGGTTCAGTCTCCAACCCTACCCAAGGTTCAGTCTCCAACCCTACCCAAGGTTCTGTCACCAACTCAACCCAAGGTTCCCTCACCAACTCAACCCAAAGTTCAGTCACCAACTCAACCCAAGGTTGTAACCGTGCCAGAACCCTCACCTGAGCTCCAGTTGCCACTTCAACCCGTAGCTCAGTTAAAAATTAAGACTGAATCATCACCACAACCCAAACCACAGCTTCAAACAGCAATACAACATGAAGCTCAGCCCACCCAACCCAAGGCCCAGTCCCCACCACAACCCAAGCCACAGCTTCAAACTGCAATACAACATGAAGCTCAGCCGCCCACCCAACCCAAGGCCCAGTCCCCACCACAACCCAAGCCACAGCTTCAAACAGCAATACAACATGAAGCTCAGCCGCCCACCCAACCCAAGGCCCAGTCCCCACAACAACCCAAGACACAGGCCCCAACAGCACCACCACCTGAAGCTCATTCACTTACTCATCCCAAAGCTCAGTCACCAACCCAACCCAAGATCCAATCTGCATCGCAACCCAAACCACAGGCCCAAACAGCACCACTGCCCGAAGCCCAGTCACCAACCCAACTCACTGTTCAGTCAACAACTCAACCCAAGGTCCAAGCACTGCCACAACCCAAACTGCAGGCACAATTGCCAACAGAGACCCAACTTCAGGCTCAGTCCCCGCCACTACCCAAGGCCCAAACTGCCCTGCAATCCAAGTCTCAGTCACCTCCACAAGCCAGACCTCAGCTTCAACAGGGAAAACTTGTGACCCAGCCTCCCCCACAACTAAAACTTCAACAACCCCAAACTGTTGTCCTCTCCCAAGTCACTGTAATGCATCAGTCCCCGTCTGAGTCACCAGATCTGTGCATCAAACCTCCAGTCCTGGCACAGGCGCCTCCCCAGGCCTACACGGAGGCTTACGCCAAGGCCCAGGCTTTGGCCAGAAATGGCTTTGAGGAGGCCAAGCATTGTCTTCAGGAGCACATCATGGAAACCATTAACGTTTTTAAAGACAAATCTATATCGGCTGAGCAAGCATCAGTGAAAGAGGTAAATATTTTATTTGAATAGTATGCCCACTTTATGAAAAGTGTATTTGATTATTTTTAACAGATGAGGACTAAGATTATTAACTTTAAAAGGGGAGGTAAGATAATATTGAATGTGCCAAAGTGAACACTCTTTGTCTTGTCTCCATTATAGTTTTAATTACATTTCCTTAATGAAATAAGTTATTTTCAAGGAAACAGTCTGCAATTATATATATGCCTTTCCTCACAGGAGACTCTGAAGACCCTGGACCCAGAGTTGCTTGAGGAGTTCTTGAGAGCAGCCAAGGGCATGGAGGCCTTTTGTACCCCGTCACAGCTCAGAGAAATGGAGTTGTTCACCCAGTCCGTCATGACTCAGTGGGAGGTAGGACGCACTAACTTACTATGGGACATTGGTGTTAATGTGTGCAACTTTAATTACTGTTAATAGGGGATTGTTCAAGTTTTAATTAGGTTTCATTGTTTTCTTTGAGGTTTTAAATGTGACAGATAATTGCCTGTGCATGTCAAACATGAATGTACTAAAGCTGTGAAACATTTTCTGCTCTAGATATGAATGTCGGCAAATCCTTCATTCGCATGCATATCAAGTATTCATACAATAAACCTTTTATTGAATACTGTGTTCTAACATGTCGTGTGGTTTTTTTTTAACTCACTTTATTTCATCTCCCAGGCCGTGAGAGCTGAGATCTCAGGCTTTTTGCAACAATTACGTTTTGAAGTAACAAGGAAAGACTTTAACAAAGCTGCCCTGCAGTGTGAGATGCACTTAAGCTCCAACTTAGAAAACCAAGTGCAGGTAGCTAAATGACTAGAGCTATACTCTTGGCAGGTGTGCTTTGGTGGATGGGTATGCAGCCAATTTCTCTGCTCTGCCAAACTAACCCCTTTTTCCTCCGTCTTCTTTGTATGCCTCCAAGGAGACTCTGTCAATGGGACTTGGTAAATGTAATACTTCATTCTGGTTGCTTTTTAAGAGAGTGCTGTTTCATTTGGGTGTGTTTACAGCACCATATAACCCTATTTAGTATCTTGATTTTACTGTACCAGAAAAGAAACACAGAAAACATACACAGCAAAAAAATAAATAAATCACATTTTCACTTGAAGATGAAAACAGCATTCTTTTTTTTATGTTCGTGATGATCTGCGGACTGCTGTCACCTGGGGGCTGACTTGTGTGTTGCAGTATGTCTGCTAAGCTTTCAAAATCAAGCTTGAGACATAAACAACAATCTGTAATATTATAAAAGTAAGATTTGCCCAGATTTCAAAAAAGCTAAACAACAAAAATAAAGGATTTTAAATGAAAATAGTTTTGGTAGTGTTGATCTTCTGGCTTCAAATCTAGTCATTAACAGTTTATTTACTGTTTTCATTCTGTCAACATTCACCAGGCTTGTTTCGCAGCCGAGGGAAGCTTTGCCCAGGCAGGGCAGCACCTCGAGGCCTTGAAGGAGCTGTGTGACACCCTGAGCCCAGAGGATGCTCACCGCCTGGCCCAGACTCAGCTGAGGGAGTGTGAGACGAGGCTGGCTGCCATCCAGCGTCAGTTCAGTGGAGACCAAGATGCACCACTCCCTGAGTCTAGGTAAGATATTATTTAGTGGGAAATGCTGTCTTCTAAACAGGTAATTTGTTCTTTTACTGAATCTTTTCCCATGGCACTGATGTACAGTACTCCATCCCTTTGACAGATCTTTTTTTCAACTTTGTAAAACTCTGAATATGAAGTTAAATGACTAAACTTGACGTTTGGAGAGACGGATAATTTTTTTTCCTACATAATCATCTGTCATTTGTCGTGAATGATTTGTGCGTCATGAAGTCCTTCAAACGTCATAAGCCAAACACACCAAAGCCACTTGTGGCTGTTTAACACACACGATGTGTTATCCAGCAGTTCAGATACAAGGGAGACTAAGACGTAAAGGGAAACACAAGGGAAATGATTATCCTCATTTGTGGTTAACAGGGTTCCTGTTGCCTTCAGTGAGGATCTGACCACACAAAAGGACCCAACAAGACCAAGTGACAGACCTCAGGTCTCAGCTGAGGTATGACTCACTCCCATTTAAACTGTGTACTCTTTATATTGAATCCACCATTATAAATCATTCGAACATTTTTTTATCCAGAGTGTTTGCAGAATATGCAAGTACTTCTCCAGCTACAAGAGTTTAACATTTCTGTGTTGTCTGCATATACAACTTTTATAGCATTTACTGTCTTCTACAGACGGCCACTGAACAGCTCCACAGGTTTGAAATAAAAAGGAAAACGTGCCATTACTCTTTTTTTTCAGATGTGCCAGGTGACGATGAAGACAGCTGTTGTGGAGAGGAAGGAGGTTGAAAAGCAGCCGTCTATCGAGGATGAAGTCACCAAAAAGGACGCTTTAGAAAGGTAGACTCAAATCAGCCCAGGCTTTGATAAGCTCACAGACATTCAGGATTGATCAAAAAACATTAAGATGTAATTATTTACCACGTTTAACTTTTTTTTTTTTTTTTTTAAACATATATTTATTGGTTTTTGTGTTAATATAACAACATCCAACAACCAAAACTTCACAAACATATGGCAGCAAGGAAATAATAATCAAAATATCAATAATACTGAAAAGGACCAAAACAAATGAATAATCGAATAAATGTAGATAACAAAAAATAAATAACAAAAACATATAAATAAAATGAAAAAAAAAAATATATAAATAAATAATTAAACTGTGACGAGTATTATTACATTCTTACAGGTTACATTCCCAACAACAAATTAGATATTTTTCATTATCTTATTTTCCCACCGCCTCCTCCATATCTCCATTCCTCAACAGTTCCAGAAATATTTTCCAAATATTATAAAATTCAGAAGCCCTCTTTCCAACACGTTTAACTTTTAATCGTTTGTTTTAACGTGTACATTTTGCAGATATGAGAATAGCAGGAAGTCTCTGCAAGCCCAGCTGGCTAAAAATGAACAGAGCATACAGGATGTCCCCTCTGACTCTGTCTCCTTGAAAGGCCTGCACACACGGCTCCAGGAAATACAGGTGCAATATATGTTATAGACAGACTACATACGAAGTGAATCCATCCTCATGACATGCCAGTAATCCTGAACTCCATCTTTCCCAGTCGTTGAGGCAGGAGACAGAGTCCCTGTGGTCTGATTATGCAAACCAGTGCTCCCAGTTGAGCGGGAACACTGGTCTGGAGCAGGAGAAGGCAGAGCTGCAGGAGCAGTGGCGCAGCCAGCAGTCCAAACTTCAGAAGAGGGGCAGCTCGCTGGGCACAGCCCTCAGACAGATTGACTCCACCGAGAACCACATGGTGGACTTCACCGACCGCCTGGACCGCTACCTGAGACAGCCCAAAGACATCACCGCCTTCTCACTGGCCAACACCAACATCCTGAAAGATATCAAGGTCAGCTGTCAGACAGGAATATCTCACTTTTTTATGTTTTGTTTTGTCACTCTCTCACACAGAACATTAACTAGAAGTACAGTACAGGCCAAAAGTTTTAGAACACCCTAATTTTTCAATTTTTTATTGAAATTCAAGCAGTTCAAGTCAAATGAACAGCTTGAAAGGGTACAAAGGTAAGTGGTGAACTGCCAGAGGTAAATAAAAAAAGGTAAGCTTAACCAAAACTGAAAGATAATGTATATTTCAGAATAATGCAAGTAGGCCTTTTTCAGGGAACAAGAAATGGGTTAACAACTTAACTCTATGGAGTCTTGGGCTATTTTGTCCATTTTTTAATTCTTCTCATGTCTTTTTTTGTCATTTTGTGTCTTTTTTTGTGTCATTTTGTGTCTTTTTTTAGTCCTTTAGTTCAACATAAAATGTGATTTTGAATCTTTTTTTTATTTTCATGCTCAATAAAGAATTTTAAATGTTGCATTAAATGTTAATTTCAGAGTAGACTGAGACATTAAACTGCATAATTTTCAATTAAATTCTGGAAAAGTTGGTGTGTTCTAAAACTTTTGACCAGTGGTGTATATACAGAAAATAGTGCTGCTTATATCATGGAAATAATCACAATTGGATGATAAAGACTAAAGGTGTGTTCAAACTCAATTCACGCACATCCATTAGAGTTAAATATGTTTAAATGCTACTAAAAAGATTGGTGCTTAACCAAAGCTGTATGAATCCATGATTACCAGAGTATAAAGGACAACATTGGTGGCAGATATTTCTGTAAAGAACTAAAGTAAACTGAGTGAAACAAAACTACAAAACACTTCATAGGGTAACACTTTACAATAACCATCATTTACAAACGGTAAACAGATAGTTTATTAATGTTTAATCATCATTTATAAACTGTTTATAGACCATTTAGAATGGTAAATACAAAATTTATTAATGTTTAACTAACTCAATCATGTATAAATGGCAAATAGATGTATATTCATTTATAAACATTATCTATTAATGCAAGTTTATAGTTAATTTACTATTAACAATTAAATTATAATTAATTGTTTATAGTTTTAGTTGCACCCATTTTAATATTTTTAACTCCATATTAAGTATGCTAATGATTTTGAAATGATTCATACACCTTTAAGAAATTGGTTGAAAACATTTAACGATTAAATATGTAAAGCACTTTGTAAATGGTTAATAATTGGTTTATAAACCATCTATAAACATTATTTAGTTGGTTATTCCAAAGTGTTACCCTTCATAGGTTAACTCAAAGTGAATTTATTCAGGGAAAAATGCTTTGCTTCAGTCTGAATGTGCACATTAGCCTTGTATCTCACACTTGACAGCCGTCTCATCTCACACTAAACTTTTTCTCCTTTTGCGTTAGGAACTGGACGACAACATCCAGAACGAGCTGGACCAGCTCTCCCGTCTAGACCCTGAATCCAGCGACCTGGACCCCAGAGACTGCCTCCCTCTGTCCCGAGAGGTCGAGACTCACAAAACCAGCCTGGATCAGCTCCGACAGCAGGTCCGGAAGAGCGAGGCAGCCGCCCGCGCCCTCGACCGATTCCTCATGTCTTTACGTACCGTGGATGAAGACATCTCTGGAGTCCAAGGCGCCCCCTGCAGCGACACTGTGGTCCTGCAGGACTGTCGCTCCAAGCTGGGCCTGATCAGGCAGAGCATCGACAGTCTGAAGGACAAGGCTCCTCAGCTGGACGTGCTCCTGCAGGGAGCCAGGCTGACAGTCACCAGGGACGGTGTCCCGGCCTCCTGCCTGGACATGGTGACTGCCCTGCTGAGGAGGCTGGAGGAGGCTGACAGCGGACTGGCCGGCCAGCAGAAGGGCCACCAGAAGGAGACGCAGAGCAAGTCACTGGGCCTGAGGAAGAGGATGCTGCTGGGGGAGATGAAGACGCTGCAGGATACGATTGAAGCTCAAGGCCTGAAGGAGCCCACCATGCCGGCTGTGCAGCACAGGTGTGTGTTATGTGTTAAAGCATATCCAAAAATACTTTTTACTTTTTAATGCTTGTAATTTGCGCTTTTAAATACATTCTTACATAATTGTTTTTCATGGTTTGGGCTCTAATGCGTTAAGAGTTGATTTACTGCATGCACACATGAGATGATTTTTGGAATTTAAACCCAAGATCAGTGGTGGAAAGTAACTAAGTACATTTACTCAAGTACTGTACTTAAGTACAATTTTGAGGTACTTGTACTTTACTTGAGTGTTTCTATTTTCTGTAAATTTATACTTCTACTCCACTACATTTTGAGGCAAATATTGTACTTTTTACTCCGCTACATTTATCTGACAGCTTTAGTTACTTTTCAGGTCAAGATTCAACATAAAACAAATGATCAATTTAAGGTGATTAGACTTTTTTTATTTTATCAAATCTTATAACAGTATATTAAGTACTTAAATTAGCCATATCTTTACAAAATTAAAACCCTGCCTACATAAAATCATCAATACAAATAATGTAATAATATATTTAGAATATATAAAACAATCTGAGTGGGTCCATTCGGCACAACAAGTACTTTTACTTTTGATACACTTAGTACACTTTGATGCTGATACTTTTGTACTTTTACTTAAGTAAGTTCTGAATGCAGGACTTTTACTTGTAGTGGAGTAATTTCATAGTGTTGTATTAGTACTTTTACTTAAGTACGGGATCTGAATACTTCTTCCACCACTGCCCAAGATGTATAAAGACATTTACTTGCAAAATGAAAAGCCTATCTTTCCTAAAATAATGTCTTGATAATAATCCTGTATTTTCCAGGCTTCGTGCCCTGTCAGATTTGGAGGGTCAGCTGCAGGCCCAGCGTGCAGAGGTGCAGAACCTCCGTGACCTTCAAGAGAAACAGGGAGGAGGAGAACAAGTTCTCCAGGACCTGGAGACTCAGTGGAAGGACACTCAGAGAGCTTTTTCTGACAGGTCGGTATGAATTTAGCCATAAGGAATAAGTGACTGCTGCCTTCTCCTGTAATCTACATTGAGGCTGAAGCAGACAACAAAGCAGTAACTGTAATCCTGAACAGATAGTATGTTTTTTCCTCTTCTGGCAGGAAGAAGCAGTGCAACGCCCTGCTGGAGCTTCTGAAGAAGTTCCAGAGCTGTCGCAGTGAACTGAGCAACACCATGCAGAAAGCAGAGCAGACCATCAGTGAGCAGGCTTCCTACCTGGGCAAAGATAACCTGCAGAGAACTATCACCACGGTTAGTCCACAAAAGCTCCATTCCTTCATGTGTTTGGAAATATTTACAGTAAATCTAATGGACCAGTAGATGGCAGACACATTCTAAAATAAGATCATTCTCAGTTGTATACTCTATGTCAGGGGTCTCAAACTCGCGGCCCGCGGGCCAATTGCGGCCCTCGTAACGATATTTTGTGGCCCCCACCTTGATATGAAAGTTTAATGTGAGTTTTATATGAATGGCACTTTACTGTGTTGTGTGTGGAAGGTCCCTTTAATTATGTTTTTTGTGTCTTTTTTAAATGTGTTTTTAAAAAATATATAATTTTGTCTTTTTTGGTAATTTTGTCTTTTTTAAATATTTTTTTGTCTTTTTTTTTTAGTAATTTTGTATTTTTCTTTGTGTCATTTTGTGTCTTTTGTCATTTTGTGTATTTTTTGCCATTTTGTGTCGTTTTTTATCTTTTCGTGTCCTTTTTTTCTCACTTTGTGTCTTTTTTTTTTGTCTTTTTAAAGTAATTAAGGTTTTTTTTCTGTCATTTTGTGTCATTTTTTTTAATAATTTTGTGTCTTTTTTTGGTCATTTTGGTACTGCCTCCAGCGTTTGAGTTTGAGACCCCTGCTCTACGTGCATGTCTGTGTATATCTGTCCAGGTTCAAGGTATAAAGGAGGGTCTGGGTGGTGTTGGGGAGTGCATGGAAGAGATAAGAGGTGTCTGCAAACAGCTGCAGACCCAAATGAAGAAGTTCCCAGACTGCAGTGAGGCTCCCTTTGAAGGCGAGGCTGAACAACTCATGGACAACTGGCTGGATGTAAGCAACTATGTCTCTCATTTCCCTATGAGATAACAACATATGAGTAGTGTACTGTAACTTTAGATAGAAAATAAAGTGACATAAATCACATTGCTTGCCTCCACCCACTGAAATCACATTATCAAGGTTATAATAGTTTTGGATTTTTCATTAGTTTTAGTTTTAATTTCGTTGTGAATTTTTGTTTTCAAATTCAGTTAGTTTTAGTTAGTTTTAAGAGTGAGTTTTCTAGTTTTAGTTTAGTTTTTAATTTTTTGAAAATGCTTAGTTTTAGTTTAGTTTTTATTAGTTTTAGTGTTAGTTTTAGTTTTTTTGTAATGGGCTATGTGTTGGGTGCCAGATTCAAAGTGGTCATAATAAATTTTGCCTTTATTTCCTTTGGTTTATTCATCTCAGCCCCAATAAGGTTATTAACTGTTTTGAATTTTGGTTTGAGTGTAAACATCCCAGTCTCAGTAAACATATTCACCATGTGTTGCATGTTCCAATAGAAACACTGAATTATGAATGAAAAAAGTTGACAAAAACGAAAACTAAGGACATTTCCACTATAATTTTAGTTAGTTTTAGTTAGTTTTGTAACCACGCAATACAGTTTCAGTTAGTTATCGTTTTTTTAAAAACTCTAGTTTTTATTTTATTTCAGTTAACGAAAATGTTTTTTCAATTCTAGTTTTCGTTATTTCGTTAGTTTTCGTTAACTATAATAACCTTGATCTCCAGCACTTTTGTTTTCAGCTTAACTTGACTGAATATTGTTGGTTTGTGGTGTGCTTGCAGGTGACAGAGAAGACAGACGCCTACATGGACAACCTGCGGGTGGGGCTGGAGCTGTGGGAGAAGCAGCTGATGCTCGGGGGAGAGGTGGACGGCTGGGCCGGGGCCAAACTGGCCCTGTTCGCAGAGAGCCATCCCTTCCACAACGAGCAACAAGTGCTCGCCATGAGGGTAAGATTCACACAGAAGACTGCCAAAATACATTTATTTGTTTTTGATAGGTGGAACCCTTCCACCATTGTCACACTTTAGAATTGTTGGGTCATCCCTGATCTTTCAATCTCTCCCACATCACTCATCTGTATGTAGTCGATAAGAGTTAGATAGATAGATAGATTACTTTATTCATCCCCGAAGGGAAATTCGGTTGTCACAGCAGTCCGGTATTCAAGTACAATAAAACACAATAGAATAAAATACTGAGGTAGCATAAATAAAAACAACAATAGAAAAAAACACAGAATAGAACAAGGACACTTAAGAAGTTAAAAAAAGAACATCAGTTGGTAGGATGGTTGGCAAGATGATGGTAATAATTAAACTGGTGATATCATGGCAACAATGCTATAGTGACTAGACGGTATATAATAATAATAGTACAGTATATGATATATATAATATATGTAATAGTAGATAATAAACAATATAAAAATAAAAATAAAATGAAAAATATAAAGTAATTATAAGTAAAGTAATATGATATATAATATATAATATATAATAATAATAATAAATAAGGCCGTTAAGGCCGGTATAATAATAATAGTAGTATATTACAGTATATAGTAATAATAGAGTTGCACTAAAGTTGTCGTTGCTTGGTAGGATGAGATCAACGCCAACGAGGAGAACATCGAGCATTTCCACAAGAAGTCTTTAGAGATCCAGAAGATGCTGCAGAGTCAGGAAGCACCACTGGAGCTGCAGGTGAGTTCAAACTTTCATTGATCTTTTCCATCTGCTATTATTTTTATACACTTTCACATTTAATGTTTGTTTCTTCTACAATGTTCCAATAAGGTGATGGAAACCCAGCTGAGGAAGAGGATGGAGCAGGTGAAGGAGCTGTTTTCTGATTGCACCGACGTCTTTGAGGAACTGGTAGCTGTGAAGAAACACCTCGCCGAGAAGATCGAGGAGTGCCAGACGTCTATAGAGGGCATCCAGTGTTCTATCGGCAACGTTGATGCGTCACAACCAAATGTTGAAGAAGAGATACAGGTACACAGCTGGTTTAAAAATACGCTTTTACATGTACCCTAAAGTATATTCCTGTTATTCACAACTTTTCAGACTTTTAGATATCAATGTGACGTGTATAGTTTGATTTGATTTGGTAAAAAAAACACCTTTGACCTTATTTGATTTACTATAAGTATGATAATAAGGTCAAATTTCACAAAATCATTTGTCAAATAGGTCACCATTGTTTGCACTTGTGGTTTATTTTAGCATGTACGACGCTGAAGTATCTGCTGAAAAAGTACAGCACCGTGTGATAATAATGACCAAATTAGTATATATTGAACTTGTATAACCCCTTAGTGATAGACAGAAGAAAAGGATATTGGGATATTTCTTATTGTTATTATTGAGATATATATATACATATACATATACACACTACTGGTCAAAAGTTTTAGAACACACCAACTTTTCCAGAATTTAATTGAAAATGATGCAGTTTAATGTCTCTGAAATTAATGCACATTTGCAACATTTAAAATTCTTTATTGAGCATGATAGTGTTTTGAAAGGAAAAAAAGATTCAAAATCACATTTTATGTTGGACTAAAGGACTAAAAAAAAGACGCAAAATGACAAAAAAAAGACCAAAAAAAGACACAAAATGACTTACAAAGACATGAAAAGAATTCAAAAATGGACAAAATAGCCCAAGACTCCATAGAGTTAAGTTGTTAACCCATTTCTTGTTCCCTGAAAAAGGCCTTCTTGAATAATTCTGAAATGTACATTATCTTTCAGTTTTGGTTAAGCTTACCTTTTTTTATTTACCTCTGGCAGTTCACCACTTACCTTTGTACCCTTTCAAGCTGTTTCATTTGACTTGAACTGCTTGAATTTCAATAAAAAAACTGGAAAAATTGGGGTGTTCTAAAACGTTTGACCGGTAGTGTATATATATTATTTTAATACATCTTGAGCTCATTTAATTACACCTTCTAGGTCCTATAATATCAATTTTACATTTGTGAGTTTTGCTGCGACTCCTTTCCTTTGATTCTACTGTCACCGTCTTGTCCCGTGTCCTCACCAGCATCTGTCTGAGGAGCTAGAGGCTCAGGAGGAGCAGGCTGAGGCTGCACTGAAGGAGGTGGCTCTGGTCTCCAGTGTGGCCAGTCCTCAGGTGCTGGAGGCGCTGTCTGTAGACTGCAGCAGGCTGAGGGAGGCCCTCTCCCGCACCAAGGACATGATCCACCTGAAGAGGGAGGAGAGAGACAAAGGCCTGCTCAAGGTTCTTAAAGGTGAGTGTGGAGTTTGTATCTCCTGGTTTAGTAGTGTCAGGCCGGGCTCGAAGCAGGACTCAGACGCAGAGATAGAGTATGTCAAAAGCACTTTATTTTGGTACTTAGTCAGCAAGAGGAACTCCCCGAACAGAGGAAACAAAAGGGCTATGAACATTTAACAATCTAGAAGACCTAACACTAATAATCCCTAAAAGAGGGAAAACACAAAACTCCTGACTATCCTGAAACTCAAGGCAAACTATCCTACGGGATAAGGAACAAACAACTAGACAAGGGAAGGGGGAAAAGGGACAAAATAAAATACTAATAAACAAAAGGCGCTCCAAAAGGGAGGAAATGACCTAACAGGGAAAAAGACTAAACTAAAAATCACTACGTAAAATGGAGGAACAATCTAAGGGAGAAAAAATAAATAACTCAAAATCACTCTTAAGGAGGAATAACAAAAGGCAATCTAAACAACTAACAAACTAAGGGAGCAGCTAAGCTGTGAAAATTTACAAAAGAAAATCACTCTTACGAGGAGAACAAACTTGAAAACGAAGCAAGGCAGATGACTGTGGCGATGACAAGAACTGTGGAAATGCTGGCGAGACGAAAAACGACACACTGGCACAAGACAAGGGAGACACAGACTATTTAACACATGAGGGAGGGAGCACCAGGTGAACACAATTGGTAAT
Organism: Centropristis striata; assembly: GCF_030273125.1. Lineage (NCBI taxonomy): Eukaryota > Metazoa > Chordata > Actinopteri > Perciformes > Serranidae > Centropristis > Centropristis striata. The sequence continues at coordinate 33,634,610 of NC_081532.1, read as the reverse complement.
TAGGGGAGACACTCAGGCAGGTGACACACACAGGGAGGGGCAGGTGATCTGAAACGAGAGGAGAGTTACTTTTCAAAATAAAAGCAGTGACGAGACCAAAACATAAAAAACCCAAGACCTCACCACGGTGTGACAAGTTATAGAAAAGGAGAATGGAGAGACATGATGATAAACTGTCTTACTTTGTTTAACCTTACGTTGATGAATCATGTTCATAAGCATATAATAGTAATATTTTTTTTCAGATGAAAAGCAGTCATTTGAGGATTGGTTCCAGGACTTGCAGCTGTCTGTCAACGAGTGCTTTGAGAACCCAGAGAGCAGAGCAGACGTGGAAACATCCCTGCAAAGACTCGCTGTGAGTGGATGAATAAGTTGATGTGTAGACAGATACTGCAGGTTTTTGGATGATGGACGGGTTCTCAAAGTCTCTCTCGTACCCATCAGGGTTTCTTAAAGTCCAACGATGCAGAGAGACGTCTGGAGCAGCTGAAAGATCAGCTGCAGAGAGGCAGCCAGGAGCTTCCTCCCCAGCAGCTCTCTGAGTTCACTGACTGGCTGAAGGAGCAGCAGAAGGAGGTGGAGAGATTTAGAACCCACTGCCAGAACAGGCAGAAACAAATGGAGCCGCTCCTCAATGACTTAAACAGGTAAATGCCAATCTGCAAATAAAGATAATGACATTTCTAATCCTGCTAATGATCAGGAATGTCACAAACTGCAGATAAGTGATGTGCAACGTTTGAGTCTAACCACTAAGTGTTTTGACTTCTCTCTTATGTCTTGTTTTCTAGTCTGCAGCAGCAACACGATAGCTTCCGCGAGTGGCTGCAGACCAAAGAAAAACAGTCTGCAGAGTCGGACAAAGCCAGACTTCTCCTCCAAGACCTTCAGGATGAGAGGTAATCTTCAACATCCATTCTGATACTGATGTTGATATTTGATCGTAAAAAACTGTCTGATTTGATCGTTAAAAAATTGTGAAGATATTTTATAGTATTTATGCATTAGACAACAGTAAATGTTGGTAACTTCACTGGGAATTGAAATATGTTATCAATAAGTATGAATAAAAACACAACTGTAATTATATATTTAACTTTAATTGGGTGGGGGGGATGCAAAACATGCATTTCTGTGTTGAATCTTTTTATATTTTTGTATCTGCTATCAAATATGCCGTTATTGATAAATTACTGCTAAATTGGCTTTCCATTGTGGCAAGTGGTTTGTAGAATTTGGCACAAATGTATTGCAACATACAGTACAGGCCAAAAGTTTGGACACACCTTCTCATTCAATGCATTTCCTTTATTTTCATGACTATTGACATTGTGATTCATCAAAACTATTAATGAACACATGTGGAATTATGCACTTAACAAAAAAGTGTGAAATAACTGAAAACATGTCTTATATTCTAGTAAGCAAAGGGTGGTTACTTTGAGGAATCTAAAATACAAGACATGTTTTCAGTTATTTCACACTTTTTTGTTAAGTACATAATTCCATATGTGTTCATTCATAGTTTTGATGCCTTCAGTGAGAATCTACAATGTAAATAGTCATGAAAATAAAGAAAACTCACTGAATGAGAAGGTGTGTGTCCAAACTTTTGGCCAGTACTGTATATATAACTTTAATTGGGGGGGATGCAAAACATGCAGCCAGTAAAACATTTCTGTGTTGAATCTTTTTATATTTTTTTATCTGCTATCTGCAAATATGCCATTATTGATAAATTACTGCTAAATTGGCTTTCCATTGTAGCAAGTGGTTTGTAGAATTTGGCACAAATGTATTGCAACATATATTTCCTATAATTGGTAGTGGTACGCTGCATGTTTAAACACATGTTAAACTGCATAAAACTAGAGAATGAATTCACAGAACACAGATTGATCACATGCTCTGTGATGTTTTGTCTCACCTCGTGTTTCTCTTATATATCTTATGAAGCACTTTAAATTGCCTGCTGTATTTAAAACCTTGCCTTGTCTTGCCTTCCATGTGACAGTGGTAGAGCTGACGCCCTCAGGGAGATTTTAGCATCAGTACGCAAACAAGGTGTCAGAGCTGAAAGCCTCCTGAAGGACGCTGACAACTTGATACAACGCTACAAAAACCTGCAAGGCCGGCTGCAGACGCAGGCAGACGCCCAGAAAGTGCTGGAGGGAGAATGTGACAAGTTTAAAAGCCAGGCTCAGAGCACCAAGAGCTGGATAACTGACCTCCTGCAGCCACTCACCTCCTCTGGAGGAGACGCACAGACAGAGGAGGTGAAACAGAAAGCACAGGTCAGTGAAAGTTTGACACACAATCTGATCGACTCTGTTTTTTCCACTTGATGTTTTTTCTCTTTCTTTTTTCTTTAAGGGCAACGTTCTTGATTTCATAACCAAGCTGAATTAAAAAAACTAAAACATATAATCATTTATGCTGTTATATACACTACTGGTCAAAAGTTTTAGAACACACCAACTTTTCCAGAATTTAATTGAAAATGATGCAGTTTAATGTCTCAGTGTACTCTGAAATTAATGCACATTTGCAACATTTAAAATTCTTTATTGAGCATGATAGTGTTTTGAAAGTAAAAAAAAAGATTCAAAATCACATTTTATGTTGGACTAAAGGACTAAAAAAAGACACAAAATGACCAAAAAAAGACACAAAATGACAAAAAAAGACACCAAAAGACACAAAATGACTTAAAAAAGACACAAAATGACAAAAAAAGACACCAAAAGACACAAAATGACTCAAAAAAGACACAAAATGACCAAAAAAGACACAAAATGACTTACAAAGACATGAAAAGAATTCAAAAATGGACAAAATAGCCCAAGACTCCATAGAGTTAAGTTGTTAACCCATTTCTTGTTCCCTGAAAAAGGCCTACTTGTATAATTCTGAAATGTACATTATTTTTCAGTTTTGGTTAACCTTACCTTTTTTTATTTACCTCTGGCAGTTCACCACTTACCTTTGTACCCTTTCAAGCTGTTCATTTGACTTGAACTGCTTGAATTTCAATAAAAAACTGGGAAAATTGGTGTGTTCTAAAACTTTTGACCGGTAGTGTATGAAATTCAAAGTTTTTGCTGGGAATTAAAATCAGCTGTTTTCCAAGCTAATTTGCATGAGCAGGAGTCATATGTTTGCATATTAGCTTTAGAAGTATTCCATCATGAGCCAAAGTGTTGCACAAGTTTTAACTTGCTGGTGTCACTTGATTACAAGTCAGATATCATCAAAGTTTAGTTTCTATCCTCTGAGGATGATAATCTACTGAGATGTATTTTCCTTTTCCAAAAGTTTTCATCATTTTCCCACTTTGTCACCAGGCCATCCTGAGCTCCAAACCAGAGGGAGACTCTAAAGTGAACAACCTGAGAAGACAAAGCGACAGTCTGTGTGAGCAGGAGGACCTGGAGGAGGGCAGGAAACAGGAGGTCCAGCAGTCTGTCAGAGACACAGAGGAGCAGTGGAGGACTGCTCTGCAGACAGCTGAGGAGAATCTCAGCAAGGCAGAAGCACAGGCTCTGTTAGACAAGGACCTGGATGCTGTCAAAACCCAGAATGAAAATGTTCAGTCCTGGATTAGAGACCAGGAGCAGAACATGCAGTCACTTGGTGGTTGCATGCCAGTTCAAGAAAAGCTCCAGGTTGCAAAAGTAAGTTTGAAATGATTATGGCAACATGGTCTCACAGGAATCCGTGAAATAGCCACGGATTTTGAGTTAAGCGAAATCCGTGGCTATTTCCTGTGAGGCCATGGAATCACTCAAATTTCCGTGAAACTGACACGGATTTCGCTACAATGCAAGTTAATGACATAGTCATATCCCGTGGCTATTCCAACATACAAAGTGATTATGTACATTCACTGAGTGAATATTTAGAAAATAAAACATATATTTCTCGCTAGAAATGTGATCAAAATCCATTTTTATGCAGAAACTAAGTCAAAATATTGTTTTTTTACTAAAAATGAGAGAACTGTCCGCCATGTTTTTTGTTCTGACCGCTGGGACCTTGAAAGTCACGTGACTTGGATATGACTGTCATTAACTTGCATTGTATGGATGTTATGGATCAGTCTGTTAACAGTGTAATGTGTAGAACTTCTTTTAAGGCTTGTTTTTTGAGTGTTTTCTCAAGAGATATTTGTCCTCTTCAGGCCACTCTGAGCTCCAAGCCTGACGGAGATTTGAAGCTCCACGATCTGAAGCGACACTGCCAGAGTCTTTGTGAAAACCCGGGTTTGGACAAGAACCGGAGAGGAGAGGTCCAGGACGCAGTCAGACAAACAGAAGAGCAGTGGAGGAAAGTGTTGCAGGCCGCTGAGGAGGCTCTCAACAAGGCAAAGACCGAAGCTGCCACTGAAAAGGACTTTGACGGTTTCAAAACCCAAAGTGACAACATCCAGTCCTGGATCAAAGAGCAGAAGCAGAAGCTGTTGTCCCTCGGCAGCCACATGCCATGTGAAGAAAGGTTAAAAGTCGCACAGGTGAGGCTAGAACTATATAAAAATATCATTCAGGCCTTTTATACCAATACTTCTTAGTATTAGTAGTAGTATTTTCAAGTAACAGATTGGATAAAATGAATAAATCTTTATAGCTGCACTGCAAAAAAAGAAAAGTTGGGTGAACTCAAAATTTCAAGGCAACAAACTTCGATAAAATTTTAAGTTGGACAATTAAACTAAATATTTTAAGTTTTGTTTTTGAGTTTGCTCAACTCTGAATTTCTCTGGCACGATTGTAACGCCGCTATGAAATGTCAGCTAATGTTGCGACCACAATTTTGAGTTAGCATTGATACGCTAATGGCTACTCTTGTAGCTGTAACAAGCAGCGCCGCTAGCATCAGTTAGCCGCTAGCATCAGTTAGCCGCTAGCTTTCGCTAATGACCAAATTTCACAACAAAGAAATAAGAGTTAGCAGAACTATTGTCCCTTGTTGTGAACCCCAACTTAAAGATATAAATAACAACAACTCACCAACTTGTTTTTGAGCAGACAACTGGCTTCCTTTGTTGTGCTAACTTACATTATTGCCCTAAATGTCAATAATTTATATTTCCAAGTTTTACCAACTTAAATCACTGTTTTAGGCCAAAAAATACAAGTTGGCTTTTTTTGCAGTGTGAATACAAGTCAAGGATTCATATAACATTATCATTATTTTCTGTGATCAGATATAATTCTATCTATTCTAATTTTAGGCTTTTGTTTCACTGATACAAAGAACACTGAATTGTTGTTTTGCACAAAAATGTCTACGTCATGTTGGATTGTAGCCTGAATAAAGTTCCCACTCTGCCATTTCTGTGTCTTCACCTTCAGGCTGTTCTGACCTCCAAACCAGAGGGAGAGTCCAAGGTGCTCGACCTCGAGAAACAAGGTGAAAGTCTGTGTGAACATCTGGAGGAGAACAGGAAACCAGAGGTGCAGCAGGTGGTGAAAGATGCAGAGCAGCAGTGGAGAACGGTTCAGCAGGCCGCCAGGCAGGCGGAGCTCCGGAGTCTCTCAGACGACTTCGACGCTCAGAGTAAAAACGCTCAGTCCTGGATCAGAGACAGACAGCTGAAGCTGCAGTCTGTGGGCAGCCACACTCCTCCTGACGAGAGATGTCAAACAGCTCAGGTCTGTCCGAACTTATTGTACCAACCTGGTCTCACAGAAATCCATGAAATAGCCACGGATTTCACTTAACTCAAAATCCGTGGAATAGCCACGGATTCGCTCAAATTTCCGTGAAACTGACACTGATTTCGCTACAATGTAAGTTAATGACAGTCATATCCCGTGGCTATTCCAACATACAAAGTGATTATGTACATTCACTGAGTGAATATTTAGAAAATAAAACATATATTTCTCACTAGAAATGTGATCAAAATCCATTTTTATGCAGAAACTAAGTCAAAATATTGATTTTTCACTAAAACTGAGAGAACTGTCCGCCATGTTTTTTGTTCTGACCGCTGGGACCTTGAAAGTCACGTGACTTGGAACAAACCAATAGGAACAAATATCCATGGAATAGCCACGGGATATGACTGTATTGTAATTGTCATGCATTGTAGCGAAATCCGTGTCAGTTTCACGGAAATTTGAGCGATTCCGTGGCTATTCCACGGATTTCTGTTAGACCAGGTTGTATTGTACAGTAGTAGCAATGTTTTTATGGATATTGGTAAGCTGGCTTGATCGCATATAGATGCATTAATAGAGTCAGTTAAAAAGACATCCCTTTAGAAATATGTATTTGAGACTTTTTATTAAGGCAGAATTTGAATCACTCTGTAAGGCAGGGGTGTCAAACTCAAATACACAATGGGCCAAAATTTAAAACTTGAATAAAATCGCGGGCCAACATTGAACAAATAAACCTTTTAATATATACCAAACATGTTTTGCTTTAACATTAAATATGGAACCAGCAACGCTTATAAACATACAATATATAACTAAATAGTGCAGACATGCAAAATCAAATATCAAATAAAAAACACATCAATGTCAGTAATTTATCAAAATACAAATAAATAAATATCGTATGCCTCTTTTCTATTTGCATCCTTCTGATTTAAATATCAAAATAAACTTTTTCAACAGGTTAATAAATTCTGCCTTTCTTTTCGCCATTTTTGGGAAGGGGTAGCTGGGAGACAGCTCTAGCTTGAGGTTGCTATGACGACTGTCACAGAGGAGCGTTTCTGGGTCCTGTCCTGACTGACGCGCCAAAACAACAGCAGGGCATTGTGGGATTTGTAGTATTAGCTGTAAATGCGCCGTATAATACCAGCGGGTCAGCATTTATAGTACAATAATAATATAATAATTTGGTATTGCCTCGCGGGCCAAATAAAATTACACTGCGGGCCAAATTTGGCCCGCGGGCCAGAGTTTGACACCCCTGCTGTAAGGTTTTTGAAGCTAGAAAACTCAGCAAAATACGTCATGTTGCATGCTTAATATCAACATTTTGCACGCTAAGGTTAGAATGCAATCATTAAATCCTCCACTTAATATTTTAAATGTCTCTAGTTTGAATAAATCAGCTGTTGCACTTTACGAATATTGTGTGAATTATTTGCAGACCATCCTGAGCTCCAAACCTGAAGGTGACTGTGCGGTAAACAACCTGAGGAGGCGAGGTCAGAGTGTGTGTGACCATCAGGACACAGACCAGGGCAGGAAAGTTCATGTTCAGAAGACAATCAGAGACACGGAGGAGCAGTGGAAGACAGTCCTGCAGGCTGCCAAACAGGTGGAAGCTGCTGCAGGAGCTGAGATCACGCAGAAGACTGAAAAGAGACAGTCAGAGGTAAAAGAACAGAAAATGACTTAGTCTGAGATAGGGGTGTGCCATATCGTATCGTTCACGATAATATCGGTATATTTTTTTTATGGTTAAAAAAAATTCATATCATGATATTGGCAACATTCCTACTTCTTGATGCAGTGGTTAAAGTTGTTTTAATCACAAAAAGCTACTGACTCTCTGTCGCTAAACACATGCAGCTTTCAAAATAAGAGCACAGTGTGTTAACAGAATCCACCACAGAACTTACAAGAAGACTGTCAAAATAAGATGCCTTAAATAAAACATATAATAACCTTTATTCTCCTTTAAAATATTTCATTAAAATATGCCCCCGGAACCCCTAAATGGTTATTTTTATTATTTGCTCATACTCAAGAGTCAAGAGTAATTTTTTGTATTTGGCAACTGTTGAGACTTCACACTACATTTTAGATTTTCATTTATTTGTACATTTTCTATATCTTTTTAGGTATCTCCTAATATCTTCAAGAATATCGTTATCGCAAAAAATGCCTGCAATATCGTGATATTCTTTTAGGGCCATATCGCCCAGCCCTAGTCTGAGTGCTGTTATCATGTAAATTTAGTCTTTTAAAATCATTGCAAGTCCTCATATAAAGTTATGCTTATTCTAATTCTTAATTTTATAAAAGAGTTGAGAGAAAGTTTTTCTTCTGGTTCTGTTCTTGTTTTAAGTGTAATTTAAACAGAAAAGTGTCTTCTTAACTTGCAAAATGTTATGAATGCTTGATCTAGATGTACTGTGAATGTACACTACCGGTCAGAAGTTTTAGAACACCCCAATTTTTCCAGTTTTTTATTGAAATTCAAGCAGTTCAAGTCAAATGAACAGGTAAACAGGAAAGGGTACAAAGGTAAGTGGTGAACTGCCAGAGGTAAATAATAATGTACAATGTAATGTACAATAAAAAAATAATGTACATTTCAGAATTAGTAGGCCTTTTACAGGGAACAAGAAATGGGTTAACAACTTAACTCTATGAAGTCTTGGGCTATTTTGTCCATTTTTTAATTCTTTTCATGTCTTTGTAAGTCATTTTGTGTCTTTTTTTGGTCATTTTGTTTCTTTTTTTAGTCATTTTGTGTCTTTTTTTGGTCATTTTGTGTCTTTTTTTTAGTCCTTTAGTCCAACATAAAATGTGATTTTGAATCTTTTTTTTACTTTCAAAACACTATCATGCTCAATAAAGAATTTTAAATGTTGCAAATGTGCATTAATTTCAGAGTACACTGAGACATTAAACTGCATAATTTTCAATTCAATTCTGGAAAAGTTGGAGTGTTCTAAAACTTTTGACCAGTAGTGTATGTTACTTGAAAAATATTTAATAAGTAACTATTTGGTCACCAGTTAACAAATGGAAGTTAAATAAACAAGTGGGACTTTATGATGAATTCCTGCTGGAAGACAGTCTCAATTGATCCATTTTAAACCACCTCATTATGCGTCTTTCTCCCTTTTCAGCTGAAAGAATTTGATACCCAGCAGCAGGACACCGACCGCTGGCTCACTGACCTCCAACAACGCCTGGACTCGCTGAAAAGCCAAACTACACCTGAGGACAGACTGCACCATGCTCAGGTGAGCTGATGGGTCACGTTACAGGAAAAGAGTCCTTTTAGGCACCAAAATGCTTAGATAATGAAAGTGTTTTCACTTCGTGGCTTCAGTTAGATAATATAAGTCCTAACTGACAGATCTGACTTGTGTGTCTTGTCCTCAGAACATTATGAGCTCCACGCCAGAGGGAGACTCCAAGCTCCAGGAGCTCCGGAGGCGAGGCCAGAGTTTGTGCGGTCAGGACCTCGAGGAACCCAAAAAACAAGAGCTTCAACAAAAAGTAGGAGCTGCTGAGGAGCAGTGGAAGAAGGTCCAGCATAATGCTAAACAAGCCCTGGATCAGGCTGAGAAGCAGTGTTCTCTGGAGGCCCAGCTGAAGGACTATAAAGTCCTGAAAGAAAACACTCGAACCTGGCTGCAGGACAAGCAGCGGAGCCTCGTCTCTCTGGACAGTCAGACAGACCCAGAGAAGGCAATCAGCACTGCACAGGTCAGTTTGGATAATAAAATGTTTACTAAAGACATATGTACTAATTCCTTCAGTTTTGCATGTTTTTTTAATATTTATATATAACCAGAGGAACTGGATGTCAGATTTTCATCCCTGGATATACTATGTAAGATATACATATAGTCATGTAAAAATGATTAGACCACCCTTGTTTTCTTCAATTTCTTGTTCACTTGTTTGGACAAATATAATGAAACCATGGAAAATGTCTGGATTTTAGCTCATAATTAAACTCTTATGAGCTATTTTTGTTGTTATCATTATATTTGTCCAAACAAGTGAACAAGGAATTGAAGAAAACAAGGATGGTCTAATATTTTTTTTCCATGACTGTATGTTCTTTTAAGAGTTTTGTTATTGACAGTAAAACAATTTAACTTAAAACTGAAGTAACAGGATTGCTTTTAGCATTCACTTATTCAGAAATGTCCCAATGTAACAGCCATGTTTAATTGTCTGTTAATATTTATTTCAAAACACTTTTTGCTTCAGTTTCAAAACTACGATTTTCTATCCTCAGACTGTCCTGAGCTGTAAGCCTGAGGGAGACTCCAAGCTGACAGAACTGAGGAGACACAGCCAGAGTCTGTCCGACCAGGAGGAGCTGGAGGAGAACATGAGGCAGGAGGCTCAGCAGACGGTGAAAGACTCAGAGGAGCAGTGGAGTACAGTCCTGCAGACCGCTGAGAGCGCTCTGAAGAAAGCTGAGGTCCAGTACTCGCTGTCCAGGGAGCTGGAGGCTTTCCGTACCCAGGCAGAGAACACCAAAACCTGGATCAAAGAGCTGCAGCAACAGGCCAAGTCCAAAGGGAGCAGTCCTCTTGGCAGCCGTGCTCAGATAGAGGACCGGCTGAACACAGCTCAGGTAGGACTGGAAATATGAAGGCTTTTTGTTATTATGTAATGTGTTTTCAACGACCTTTTTCATTACACTTATGTTATATTTGAGCGGGGGACACACAATTTCACAAAGCCAGTGGCGGTTCTAGACCAATTTTACTGTGGGGGCCAAGGAGGGGCCAGTGTTTAATCAGAGGGGCACATTAGCACATGACAAATGGCAAAGATGATATTTAAGTATTCAAAATCTTTGAATGTCTTGAAAAAGACACAAAATTACTAAAAAAGACACAAAATGAGAAGAGAGAATAACCAAAATGAACCCCACAGAAGACATAAAAATGACAAAAAAAGACACAAAATGACCATAAAAAGACACAAAATAACTAAAACAGACATAAAAACACACATAAATGACACCAATGACAAAAAAGACACAAAATTACCAAAAAAAGACACGAAAAAGACACAAATGACCAAAAAAGACACAAAATGACTTACAAAGACATGTAAAGACATGAAAATGATTCAATGGACAAAATAGCTCTATAAGACTCCATAGAGTTAAGCTATTACACAATGTACACATTCTGGGTTCCTGTTGTGTACAATGAGATATTGTTTGAACAAAGAAAGGTTAGAATTGTTCCATTGTTCATCGTTATAAATTGATCATTTTATTATTAATTTGACACAGGGGCCACAGCAGGGGCCAAAGGCTTCTTCACAGGGGCAGTGGCCCCTGGAGGCCCCTGTGTAGAACCGCCACTGCACAAAGCACTACTGTATATATCTAATGAAAACTATGTAAAATGTGTCTTTAGCGCATCTTGAACTCCAAGTCCAATGGTGAGGCTCAAGTGAAGGAGGTGAGGAGGCGAGCACAGAGTCTGTGTGAGCAGAAAGACCTGCAGGGAGACAAGAGACAGGAGGTCCAGCAGGCGCTCAAAGACACGGAGCAGCAGTGGAAGACGCTCCAGCGGGACGCAAAGGAGGCGCAGAGGTACAGGAAGCTGTTTGAGCTTCTTTTTTACATAAGTCACTACATGTTAATATCCTGGTTCAGCCCTCTGTGGCTATAAGGAATGAAAACCCTGATTTCAAAAAATGAAGGGATTCTGTCCACAGTTACACTCGATCACTATTAACCCTATAAAGCCAAATGTATCATATTTGTTACACAATAACTTATTTGAAAATTTGTCAGTTGTCATTTTATCACATTTCATACATTATGCATTTAATAAAGCAACATACAGTCTTTTTCTCATTTAGGTAAACTAGGTAAAGGTTTAACTGACATAATTAGGAATATTTAGAATAAAATTGAGATATCTCTCGAATAATTCAAAGAAATAAAAACAGTTTTTTGACGTGTATTTTTAGGTGGCAGAAAAATTGAGCATTGATGATGTGTAGGAGATAAACAAACTGAGCAACAAATTGCACAAAAATAACAGATGTAGCAAAAATGAAATGATGGTTCCACTGGTGGATCTGAGTTTTAATTGGTTAAAAATATTAGGTTTTATATGTTTTTGTTAGTTCAAGAAAAACAAATTAGAATTCATATATGCAAATTCATATATATATATATATATTATTTTTATTTGTCAGCAGGTTTTTTTTAAAAATTGAATTTTCTGGCAATTATTTCATGGTTCAGGCTTTATAGGGTTAATTTGAAATATAAACAGGATTTGAGTGAAGAAAAAAATGTGTATTTTATAGTCAATATGACTGCCAACAGATCATATTTTAGTCTTTTTTTCTTCTTTTTCATATTTGTCCCTTGGCTATACATTTCCTTGGGCACTTAAGTCTTCACCGCACATTTAAAATAGGTTATTTTTTTTAAAATCTTTTTGCTTCTTTTGTTACTGTTTTAGTACTTTATTTCTTATTTCCACCATGAAAAAGACAAACAAACAACCATGACAAACAGTACAAATTAAATAAAAAATAAAAATAAATAAATCGTGCTAGTTGATGGAAAGACTGCATGTACAATTCAGTCTACACAGCAACTATAACGTCAACAAGTGAGGTTGTAAGTCAGAAATAGGACCTCTGGAGCCTTTCTGCCTTTTTTTTTGTATTTATAAGACCTGCACACATAAGGCAACACAGTCCTTTGTTTTCCTCCGTCAAAAGATACTCTGGTATTACATGCCCTCAAAGTCTTCACTACATTTACTATACACTACCGGTCAAAAGTTTTAGAACACACCAACTTTTCCAGAACTGAATTGAAAATGATGCAGTTTAATGTCTCAGTGTACTCTGAAATTAATGCACATTTGCAACATTTAAAATTCTTTATTGAGCATGATAGTGTTTTGAAAGTAAAAAAAAGATTCTAAATCACATTTTATGTTGGACTAAAGGACTAAAAAAAGACACAAAATGACCAAAAAAAGACACAAAATGACACAAAATGACTTACAAAGACATGAAAAGAATTCAAAAATGGACAAAATAGCCCAAGACTCCATAGAGTTAAGTTGTTAACCCATTTCTTGTTCCCTGAAAAAGGCCTACTTGTATAATTCTGAAATGTAAATTATTTTTCAGTTTTTGTTAACCTTTTTTTATTTACCTCTGGCAGTTCTGCTTGAATTTCAATAAAAAAACTGGAAAAATTGGGGTGTTCTAAAACTTTTGACCGGTAGTGTATGTCACTTGAAATTGGAAGTTTAATTAAGACTGAATGAACTGTGATTCTGATTTCTAATGTTATCTATAATCTGCTGTTACCCATCAGGCAGCTGAAGGACGTTGTGGACCGCCAGGCGTCCTGTGAGAACCAGCGAGGACAGGCTGCAGCACGTCTGTCTGAGATCCAGAAGCAGACGTCCAGCCTGCCGCGTGTCTTCCCCTGGCCGGGCCTCGGGGAGCGGAGGCAGGCGGTGGAACAGGCCCACACCCTGCTGGACAAGACCACAGCTCTGGCCCCTGTCCTCTCAGACATCCGCACACAGGTAACAAGTCCACCTTTACGTTCTCAGAGTATTTCTTATGTTCAAAACACATCTTAATGACAGCTCTTTGATATGAAATGTGATTAGTCAAGTCAAAGTCAAAGTTTATTTATAGAGCACATTTAAAAACAACCTCAGTTGACCAAAGTGCTGTACAGTTATTAAAATACAATAAATCATACACTAAAAGGTATAAATAAAAACAATAAAAACAATAAAATACTAAAAACAGTAAAACAATAAAATAAAATAGAATAAAATAGTAATAAATGCTCAATCCAAAACAGAGTTGGAGATAAAAAAAGACAAATAAAAGGGGATTAGGATAAGTTGCTCACAAAACCAGATGGAATAAAAGGTTTAAAACATCTTCAATGTATTGCACTTTTCTTCTCAAGGCTGCTGAGCTGTTTGAGGTCACCAAGGACCCGGGCTGGTCAGATCCCTCCTGGGCAGCCAAGGAGGAGTCCATTCCTGCTCTGCTGAAACAGATAACTGTGAGTTCTACACAAGTATATTTGCATCCAGACAGTGTTGATGTCAACATGTCTACAGTACAGGCCAAAAGTTTGGACACACCTTCTCATTCAATGCGTTTCCTTTATTTTCATGACTATTTACATTGTAGATTCATCAAAACTATTAATGAACACATGTGGAATTATGTACTTAACAAAAAAGTGTGAAATAACTGAAAACATGTCTTATATTCTAGTAAGCAAAGGGTGGTTACTTTGAGGAATCTAAAATACAAGACATGTTTTCAGTTATTTCACACTTTTTTGTTAAGAACATAATTCCATATGTGTTCGTTCATAGTTTTGATGCCTTCAGTGAGAATCTACAATGTAAATAGTCATGAAAATAAAGAAAAACGCATTGAATGAGATGGTGTGTGTCCAAACTTTTGGCCTGTACTGTATATGCATCATATGAATCAGTAGGTAATCAGTAGTTGATTATGCTTGATAATGTGTTGTTTTTTTTGTATCCCCATAAAGAAGGCAAGTGTCTCATACTCTTGTATGGACCATTTTATTTTTATGGCCAGTTATATCTTAACAACAGGAATGTTATATCATAACAAGTCTGGTCTTAAAACTGTATTATTAAGCGTCTTTAATTAGGACAACCACCAAAACATCATTTGTTTCTTCTTCCACCCCATTTCCCATTGTTTCCCTTTGATATCTGACTGAACCAAAAAGATGGTTTGACTGTAAAAAATATAATTACTGTTGCTTTCAGGATGCAGCAGCTGAGCTGAAGCAGGGGATTGTGACAGAGAGGCAGTGCACGCAGCTGGTGGAGCAGCATGAAGCAGCCCAGGACTGGCTGAGGGAGCACGTTAAAGGCATCGGAGCTCCTCCAGCAGACAGACCGGCTCTGCACAGCACTGTCAACACTTTGAAGGTCATTGAAAATATTCATGTTTAAATACACAAAACTGAAATAATCTCTTACATTACATTTGTAAGACACTTGAGGAACAGAAGACATGATGATTTATGTTTGTACAGTGTATACATGACATTTCTGAAGCCAACCAATGTCCCCAAATCTTTGAAAAAAAAAAAATTATATATATACACTACCGGTCAAAAGTTTTAGAACACCCCAATTTTTCCAGTTTTTTATTGAAATTCAAGCAGTTCAAGTCAAATGAACAGCTTGAAAGGGTACAAAGGTAAGTGGTGAACTGCCAGAGGTAAATAAAAAAAGGTAAGCTTAACCAAAACTGAAAAATAATGTACATTTCAGAATTATACAAGTAGGCCTTTTTCAGGGAACAAGAGATAGGTTAACAACTTAACTCTATGGAGTCTTGGGCTATTTTGTCCATTTTTGAATTCTTTTCATGTCTTTGTAAGTCATTTTGTGTCTTTTTTTGTCATTTTGTGTCTTTTTTTGGTCATTTTGTACCTTTTTTTAGTCCTTTAGTCCAACATAAAATGTGATTTTTGAATCTTTTCTTTACTTTCAAAACACTATCATGCTCAATGAAGAATTTTAAATGTTGCAAATGTGCATTAATTTCAGAGTACACTGAGACATTAAACTGCATCATTTTCAATTAAATTCTGGAAAAGTTGGTGTGTTCTAAAACTTTTGACCGGTAGTGTATATTTTATAACTTTAAACCACATTGTCTACAGCTCTTTGTGAAAAATCATTCTTCCTGCATTTAAATAATCTGCTTCTCTCACTTTTTCTCCCCATGATGTCAGGCTTTGCTCCAGACAGTGGACAGGGAGCAGAGGGAGATGAAGGAGCTGGACTCTGCCAGAGACAGTCTGCTGAGCCTCTGCACCCCTGGAGGTCGGGACGCCCTGACCCTGGAGGTCAGCCACCTCCACGACCTCTGTGCCACCTCAGAGCAGGAGGTGAGGGAGTGCCTGGCGGTTTGTGAGACGCGGCTCAAGGAGCTGGACGCTCAGCTGGCCAAGAGAGCCCAGGGGCTGAAGGACAGAGCTGCAGCCCTGCAGTGGGAGCTCCGCTCTCTGGACCAGGCTCTCAGCTACAGCGAACCACAGAACAACATCGCTCAGCTGCAACAGCACTGGCACAGCCTTCAGGTTATTTACATTTTATTTATCCAAGCAAAACCTAATATTACACTTTTATTATGTAAGGCTAGAACTTGAAGAAACAGGCTATGTACAGTAAGTAAATATTGTCTAGAATGTAAATCTGCATTCAAATTTTGCTCACTTGCACACTTGCAGACATGGATATCAAGGTTATAATAGTTTTGGATTTTTCATTAGTTTTAGTTTTAATTTCGTTGTGAATTTTTGTTTTCAAATTCAGTTAGTTTTAGTTAGTTTTTAGAGTGAATTTCTAGTTTTAGTTTATTTTTTGAAAATGCTTAGTTTTAGTTTAGTTTTTATTAGTTTTAGTGTTAGTTTTAGTTTTTTTGTAATGGGCTATATGTTGGGTGCCAGATTCAAAGCGGTCATAATAAATTTTGCCTTTATTTCCTTTGGTTTATCCATCTCAGCCCCAATAAGGTTATTAACTGTTTTGAATTTTGGTTCGAGTGTAGTCATCCCAGTCTCAGTAAACATATTTACCATGTGTTGCATGTTCAAATAGAAACACTGAATTATGAATTTAAAAAGTTGACAAAAACAAAAACTAAGGACATTTCCACATTAATTTAGTTAGTTTTAGTTAGTTTTGTAACCACGCAATACAGTTTCAGTTAGTTATCATTTTTTAAAAACTCTAGTTTTTATTTTTATTTCAGTTAACGAAAATGTTTTTTCAATTCTAGTTTTCGTTATTTCGTTAGTTTTCGTTAACTACAATAACCTTGATGGATATTACTGACATTATGTCGTTGTCCTTCTCTTTATAGAACTGTAAGAAATCACTCGCAGATTTGGGTGTTAAAGTGAACGAGCTTCACCAGGAAGTCGATGCTCCACCTGCCACTGATGAGCTGCCAGCAGAAATATCAACCATGGTGAAATCACTATGCAACCAACATGACAGGTACGGTGTCTCACAGTAGCTCACATGTCCTCATTTGTAGTTGGGTTGCCACCATAATGAGCACAAGATGATTGTTCCAACGGTTGTAAGAACACCAGAACCACTTTTTTATTTTGTTTGATTCATATACAGTATTTTTGTTTCACTTCAAGTATAAACAAGGAAAGAGTGATCTGACATAAACTCGATGAACTCACATGATATGCAGCAACATCTGTCCACTTCACCACAGGGGTTTTCAAACTTCATATAGCCTACTTGAAGACATTGTACATGACTGATTCTCAGCTGGCATTCCCTCGATTTTAATTACATTTTCAATGATTCTTACATATAAGGAACATGCCTTAGTGGATCATTCTGCTCTTCATCAATGACATGTAAACACTTCAGTTCCCCTAATTTATAACCTGTTTGAAACTTCTAAAGATTAATTGTTATCCAATGCCTGTTTTTTTTATTGTTTTATTTAAGCAATAGGGCTAACATTCATACTAAACTATTTCTCTGTTATTTGTTGTGCCAGAATAATATTTTAAAATCTGTTTTTGTGCTGAAAAAAGTACATTTAGTGTGTTTTCATATGTATCTCATGCAGTGTAATACATTCAGATACCATGCAAAATGTTGTATATTATTCTCCAGTCTAAAGTCCAGGTTGAGTGAGCGTCAGGGAACCTGCTCCACAAACACAGCTCGCTGTCTGATGGACAGTCTTCACGCCCTGCAGGAATGGAACCACAGCAAACCATCAGAGTCCATCTCTTCTGTGCAGGTTTCTGTCTTTTAATGTTTTTATTGTTTTGCTAGGCAATACCCTCGCATAGTTGTGCATTTAGTCTTCTACTGTTGCTACGAGCGTTTCACTCAAGGGCACTTTGCTGAAGATATTATATAAATATAAAGAGTGTCATTCATTCTTCCCATGCACAGACTACACTCGTAACAACCCAGGCAAAATGATGTTGCAAGTAAAAAGTCAATTGAAAGAGAAAATGTTTTTTCAAGAGTTTTTCATGAAAGAAAAGTTGGTGATGTTGAGGACTTTGAAGTGTAACATTTTAAAGCCATGGTGCGCTTGTTCCTCGCTTGGCAATGCATGATCAATGTTTTTTTCATTGCATTTTTCAAACACTTTTTTTCTGATCACTACAAAGATGATTTCTTTTCTTCCTGGTGTTAGGTGACATTAGAGGAGGGTGAAAAGTTGCAGGCCAGCCTGCAGGATGCTCTTTCTCACCACCAGTTTCTCACAGACTGCTTGATGCCAGTCTTGATTGAGAAACTGCAAAGAGAGGGTTCAGAGTCACTCAGAGAATCGACCACACATAAGGCTTCTCTCAAAATGAGCTTAAAGGTATTTGAATTGTGTAAATAGATCCATCACATATATTTCATTAAATATTGCATGTAATATTGAAATAACTGTAAAGTAACTCAAGTAATTATTGATTTGTCCACCTGTTCATTCAAGGAACTTGATGAAAAGAGTAAACAAAAGCAGTCTGATGTCCTTCGTAGTCATCTAGAGGAGACAACGACTGTAGTGGCACCACCACGGAAAAGCAAGCGCTCACCTGAGAAAAAAGTGGTTGAACTACAAAAAAACATTCCTATTGAGGATGAGTTGTCACTTTCAGCTATGTTGCAGACTGAGGCTAAAACATCAAAGCCTATTGTAACAGTAGTCATGGAAGACATAAAAATGACTAGTGTGGAGCCAACCAGGGTAGAACCAACAAAAACATGTGCTTCAGAACCTTCTAAAGAGACACCGTTTAAAAGTATGAAGCCAGATACCTCACCTGAGACTGTCGGGGCAGAAAAAGTCAAACCTGCTGTTGTGGAACCTGTTCTGATCCAAAAGGCCATTGAGCAGTCTGCACCTGGTGTTGGTGAGAAAACTACACTCGTACCATCCAGGAGAAAGTCCAAGACTTCGGCCACTGATACAGAGCCAGCCCAGACTAAGGCGGAGCCTGAAATGTTGAAAACTACTATTACTCAAGGGTCACCCAGAAAGTCAACAGGAGCTGATGTTGTGGTTGTTGCAGGTGAACTTACTACTAAGTCAGTCACAGAGAAAGTTGAGACCATAGTTATTGAGAAAGCCAAGGCTGCACCTACCAGTAAAGAGTCAAAGAGTACAGACATGTCCTCAAAGATTACTGGTGCAGAACCTGCACACATTAAAAGTGACACTGACAATCTGATGTCCAGCATAACTTCAGCACCTATGACAGAAACAGATGCTGGGAAACCACTGTCTGTACAAAAAAGGCAAGAGTCAAAGAGTTCAAAAGATTCCACAACCTCAGAGCCAGTTACTACCCAGGAACCCAAGAATGTGAAAACTTCTTCAACTGCACAGGTTGTCAAACAGCCTGTCGAAAGTGGCATTTTGGGAGACAGTAAGCTCTCGCCAACCAAAACAAAGTCCAAGAGTCCAAAACTTGCTCCAGAATTTTCTTACAAGGAGAAAACTAAAAGTATGGAAAAGCCTGACAGTCCGGTATCTCTACAGAGATCCAAGGAGCAAGCTGATGCTGCTGTTGTGAAGAAAGAAACGAAGGCCATGATGAAGTCAAAGAGTCTTGATATTTTCACTGACAGAGAGCCAGTGTCCACCACTAAAAGAACTTTAGGTGTGGTAGAGGAAGCAAAGAAGGCTTCCTCCTCAGAGTTTGTTCCAGGGCAAACAGAAACAGAGGTTTTGAAAGAATGTACGGTTTTACCCCCCAGGCAAACATCAGCAACACTTGCTCTGAAACAGGCCGACCAGCAGCCAGCACAGAAGGTAGAGCCTGAAAATCAGAAATCCGCTTTAAGTTTGCAGGAGCAAAAGAGTGCCAAACTTACCACTACACCGCAGCACGTGGTTGCACAGAGTAAAACTACTGATGTTAAACCTGAAGCTATAAGGAAAGACCCTGTAACAGAAAAGAAGCTTTCTCCAACCAAAACAAGATCAAAGGACACAACACTCTCACCAGAGGATGCTCCAAAGCAGGTGGCAGAGCCAAAGCAAGATCCTGGAAGTCAGAAAAAAGCTGAAGCTGTGGTGGAAGAAACAAAGCGAACAGCAACTATTATTCTTGACGTACCAGAACCCTTAATTTCTGCCCCTGTACCAACTGATGTTACAATAACGCCTCCTCTTAAACTGGCTGATCAGCCAGCAGCACAGATTATGAAAGAACCTGTTGTTAGTGTCGTTGTGGAAGAAACAAAGCTCCCACCAGCAAGAAGAAAGTCAAAGAGTGATGAACTTACTACACCTTTGCAGCAAGTGGTTGCACAGAGTAAAACTACTGATGGGGAACCTGAAGGTAGTAAGAAAGAACCTGACAGCCTGAAGTCTTCTTCAGCTCCACAGGTGGCCAAACAACTGCCTAAAACTTCTGCTGTGACAGAAAAGAAGCTGTCTCCACCCAAAAGAAGATCAAAGGATGCAAAACACTCTCCAGAAGATGCTCCAAAGCAGGTGTCAGAGCCAAAGCAAGAACCTGGAAGTCAGAAAAAAGCTGAAGCTGTGGTGGAAGAAACAAAGCGAACAGCAACTATTATTCTTGACGTACCAGAACCCTTAATTTCTGCCCCTGTACCAACTGATGTTACAATAACGCCTCCTCTTAAACTGGCTGATCAGCCGGCAGCACAGATGATGAAAGAACCTGTCGTTAGTGTCATTGTGGAAGAAACAAAGCTCCCACCAGCAAGAAGAAAGTCAAAGAGTGATGAACTTACTACACTTTTGCAGCAAGTGGTTGCACAGAGTAAAACTACTGATGTAAAACCTGAAGGTAGTAAGAAACAACCTGACAGCCTAAAGTCTTCTTCAGCTCCACAGGTGGCCACACAACTGCCTAAAACGTCTGCTGTGACAGAAAAGAAGCTTTCTCCAACCAAAAGAAGATCAAAGGATGCAACACTCTCCCCAGAAGATGCTCCAAAGGAGGTGGCAGAGAAAAAACAAGAACCTGGAAGTCAGAAGAAAACTGAAGCTGTTGTGGAAGAACCAAAGAAGACAGCAACTATTATTCTAGACGTACCAGAACCCTTAATGTCTGCCCCTGTAACAACTGATGTTACAACAACACCTCCTCTGAAACAGGCTGACCAGCCGGCAGCACAGATGATGAAAGAACCTGTCGTTAGTGTCATTGTGGAAGAAACACAGCTCCCACCAACTATAACAAAGTCAAAGAGTGCTGAACTTACTACACCTTTGCAGCAATCAGCACACAAGATGAAGGAGCCTGAAATTCAGAAGTCTGCTTTGAGTTTGAGCGAGGAAAAGCAAAAGAGTGCCAAACTCACCACAACACCACAGCAAGTGGTTGCACAGAGTAAAACTACTGATGGGGAACTTGAAAGTAGTAAGAAAGAACTTGACAGCCTGAAGTCTTCTTCAGCTCCACAGGAGGCCACACAACTGCCTAAAACTTCTGCTGTGACAGAAAAGAAGCTTTCTCCACCTAAAAGAAGATCAAAGGATGCAAAACACTCTCCAGAAGATGCTCCAAAGGAGGAGGCAGAGACAAAGCAAGAACCTGGAAGTCAGAAGAAAACTGAAGCTGTTGTGGAAGAAACAAAGAAGACAGCAACTATTATTCTAGACGTACCAGAACCCTTAATTTCTGCCCCTGTAACAACTGATGTTACAACAACACCTCCTCTGAAACAAGCTGACCAGCCGGCAGCACAGATGATGAAAGAACCTGTCGTTAGTGTCATTGTGGAAGAAACACAGCTCCGACCAAGTATAAGAAAGTCAGAGAAAGCTGAACTTACTACACCTTTGCAGCAAGTGGTTGCACAGAGTAAAACTACTTATGTAAAACCTGAAAGTAGTAAGAAAGACCCTGACAGCCTGAAGTCTTCTTCAGCTCCACAGATGCCCACACAACTGCCTAAAACTTCTGCTGTGATAGAAAAGAAGCTTTCTCCAACCAAAAGAAGATCAAAGGATGCAAAACACTCTCCAGAAGATACTCCAAAGGAGGTGGCAGAGACAAAACAAGAACCTGGAAGTCAGAGGCAAACTGTTGTTGTGGAAGAAACAAAGCGAACAGCAACTATTATTCTAGATGTACCAGAACCCTTAATTTCTGCCCCTGTAACAACTGATGTTACAACAACACCTCCTCTAAAACAGGCTGACCAGTCGGTAACACAGATGGACAAACCTGAAAGTCAAAGGTCTGCTTTGAATGTGAGGGAACAAACTGTAAGTGTCAATATAGAAGAAACACAGCTCCCACCAACCAGAAGAAAGTCAAAGAGTGCTGAACTTACTACACCTTTGCAGGAAGAAGCACACAAGATGAAGAAGCCTGAAAATCAGAAGTCTGCTTTGAGTTTGAGCGAGGAAAAGCAAAAGAGTGCCAAACTCACCACAACACCGCAGCAAGTGGTTGCACAGAGTAAAACTACTGATGTAAAACCTGAAGCTATAAAGAAAGAACCTGACAGCCTAAAGTCTTCTTCAACTCCACAGATGGCCACACAACTGCCTAAAACTTCTGCTGTAACAGAAAAGAAGCTTTCTCCACCCAAAAGAAGATCAAAGGACACAACACTCTCCCCAGAAGATGCTCCAAAGGAGGTGGCAGAGCCAAAGCAAGATCCTGGAAGTCAGAAGAAAACTGAAGCTGTTGTGGAAGAAACAAAGAGGACAGCAACTATTATTCTAGATGTACCAGAACCCTTAATTTCTGCCCCTGTAACAATTGATGTTACAACAACACCTCCTCTGAAACAGGCTGACCAGCCGGCAGTACAGATGATGAAAGAACCTGTCGTTAGTGTCATTGTGGAAGAAACAAAGCTCCCACCAACTATAAGAAAGTCAAAGAGTGATGAACTTACTACACCTTTGCAGCAATCAGCACACAAGATGAAGGAGCCTGAAATTCAGAAGTCTGCTTTGAGTTTGAGCGAGGAAAAGCAAAAGAGTGCCAAACTCACCACAACACCACAGCAAGTGGTTGCACAGAGTAAAACTACTGATGGGGAACCTGAAAGTAGTAAGAAAGAACCTGACAGCCTGAAGTCTTCTTCAGCTCCACAGGAGGCCACACAACTGCCTAAAACTTCTGCTGTGACAGAAAAGAAGCTTTCTCCACCCAAAAGAAGATCAAAGGATGCAAAGCTGTCTCCAGAAGATGCTCAAAAGGAGGTGGCAGAGACAAAGCAAGATCCTGGAAGTCAGAAACAAGCTGGTGTTGTGGAAGAGACAAAGCGTATGGCATCCAATATTCTAGACGTATCAGAGCCCCTAACTTCTGCCCCTGTAACAATTGATGTTGGAACAACACTTTCTTTGAAAAAGGCTGATCAGAAGGCAGCACAGATGACTGACAAACCTGAAAGTCAAAGGTCTGCTTTGACTTTGGTGGAGCCAACTGAAAGTGTCGTTATGGAAGAAACAGAACTCATACCAACAAGAAGAAAGTCAAAGAGTGGTGAACTTACTATACCTGTGCAGCAAGTGGTTGCACAGAGTAAAACTACTGATGTTGAACCTGAAGGTAAGAAAGAACCTGACAGTCTAAAGTCTTCTTCAACTCCACAAATGACCACGGAACCCATTGAGACTACTGTTGTGACAGACAAAAAGCCTTTTCCAACTAAAAGGAGATATAAGGGTCCAAAGGTCTCCCAAGAAGATGTCAAAAAAGAGATTGCAGAGACAAAGCAAGAGCCTGCAAGTCAGAAGCAAAGTGAAACGGTTGTTGAGCAAACTGAAACTGAAGTTATACCAATGAGGAGGAAATCAAAGGGTTCTGAAGTCTCCACAGTTACACAGCCAATTTCGGAGCCTAAGCATACAAAACAAGAACCTGAACAGTACCCCAAAACCCCAGCTTTTGCTCAAGGGCAAGCTGAAGCTGCTGTTGTGGAACAAAGTGAGCTTCTACCTCCCAAAAGAAAGTCAAAGAGTACAGAACCTCCACTCAAACTTGCTGATGCCAAGGCACAACAGACAAGGATAGAACCTGAAGGTCTAATAACTTTGAGATCAACGGGAGTAACTGACACTACTGTTGTGGAAGAGGGTGAGCTTTTACCAAACAAACGACATTCAAAGAGTTCAGAAGCTTCTCTAGAAATTTCTCTCAAGGAGGAAAAACAGGCAATGAAAAATTCCGACAGTCAGATAACAGAGGTTGCTGTTGTGGAGGAAAGTAAAGTCATACCTACCAGGAAGAAGCTAAATGAAGAGCCTGACAGTCAGAAGCCATCTACAACTCCAGAGGTGGTCACAGCACCAACTGCACTTACTGATGTAAAAAAAGGAGAGCTTTCCCCAACCAAAAGAAGATCAAAAGGTCCTAAACTTCCTCAACAACCTGCTGCCACAGAGATGACTAAGACCAAAGAGGAGCCAGACAGTCAGAAGCCATCTTCAACTTCAGAAGTGGTCACAGAAACAACTGAAATTACTGTTGTAAAAAAGGGAGACCTTTCGCCAACCAAAAGAATGTCAAAGGGCCTTATACTTTCTCCAGAACTTGCCAAAACTGAGCTGACCAAGACCAAAGAAGAGAAGCCATTCACAACTCCAGAGGTGGTCACATCAGCAACTACAATTACTGCAGTGGAAAAGGGAGAGCTTTCCCCAACCAAAAGAAGGCCGAAGGGTCTCAAACTTCCTCCAGAACCTGCTGCCACAGAGTTGACAAAGACCAAAAAGGAGCCTGTCAGTCAGAAGCCATCTTCAACTTCAGAGGTAGTCACAACAACAACTGAAATTACTGTTGTGGAAAAAGGAGAGCTTTCACCAACCAAAAGAAAGTCAAAGGGCCTTATACTGTCTCCAGAACTTGCCACAGCTGAGCTGACTAAGACCAAGAAGGAGCCTGACAGCCAGAAGCCATCCTTAACTCCAGAGGTGGTCTCATCAGCAACTAAAATGACTGCTGTGGAAAAGGGAGAGCTTTCCCCAACCAAAAGAAGGTCGAAGGATCTTAATCTTCCTTCAGAACCTGCTGCCACAGAGTTGACAAAGACTAAGAAGGAGTCTGACAGTCAGAAGCCATCTTCAACTTCAGAAGTGGTCAAAGCAACTGAAATTGCTTTTATGGAAAAAGGAGAGCTTACACCTACCAAAAGAGAGTCAAAGGGTCTTAAACCTTCTGCAGATCTTGCTACAGCAGGAATGAAACAGACAAAGGAAGAGCCAGACAGTCAGAAGCCATCTTCAACTGCAGAGGTGGTCAAAACAACAACTGAAATTACTGTTGTGGAAAAAGGAGAGCTCTCACCAACCAAAAGAAAGTCAAAGGGCCTTATACTTTCTCCAGGACTTGCCACAACTGAGCTGACAAAGACCAAGGAAGAGCCTGACAGGCAGAAGCCATCCCTAACTCCAGATGTGGTCACATCACCAACTAAAATGACTGCTTTGGAAAAGGGAGAGCTTTCCCCAACCAAAAGAAGGTCGAAGGGTCTAAAACTTCCTCCAGAACCTGCTGCCACAGAGTTGACAAAGACCAGGAAGGAGCCTGTCAGTCAGAAGCCATCCTCAACTCCAGAGGTGGTCACAGCAACAACTAAAATTACTGTTGTGGAAAAAGGAGAGCGTTCACCAACCAAAGAAAAGTCAAAGGGTCTTAAACCTTCTGCAGATCTTGCTAAAGCAGAGATTAAATCAACTAAGGAAGAGCCAGACAGTCAGAAGCCATCTTCAACTTCAGAGGTGGTCACAACAACAACTGAAATTACTGTTGTGGAAAAAGGAGAGCTTTCGCCAACCAAAAGAAGGTCAAAGGGACTTAAACTTCCTCCAGAACTTGCCACAACTGAGCTGACTAAGTCCAGGGAAGAGACTGACAGCCAGAAGCCATCCTTAACTCCAGAGGTGGTCACATCAGCAACTAAAATGACTGCTGTGGAAAAGGGAGAGCTTTCCCCAACCAAAAGAAGGTCGAAGGGCCTCAAACTTCCTCCAGAACCTGCTGCCACAGAGTTGACAAAGACCAAAAAGGAGCCTGAAAGTCAGAAGCCATCTTCAACTTCAGAAGTGGTCACATCAGCAACTAAAATGACTGCTTTGGAAAAGGGAGAGCTTTCCCCAACCAAAAGAAGGTCGAAGGATCTTAATCTTCCTTCAGAACCTGCTGCCACAGAGTTGACAAAGACTAAGAAGGAGTCTGACAGTCAGAAGCCATCTTCAACTTCAGAACTTCTTCCAGAACTTGCAACAACTGAGCTGACAAAGACCAAGGAGGAGCCACCTTCAACTTTAGAAGTGGTCAGAGCAACAACTGATATTCCTGGTATGGAAAAAGGCGAACTTTTGCCAACGAAAAGAAAGTCAAAGGATCTGAAAGCTTCTCCAGAACCTGCCATGATGCCGCTGACCAAGACCAAAGAAGAGAAGCCATCTACAACTCCAGACTTGGTCACTGCAACAACTGAAATTACTGTTTGTGAAAAAGGAGAGCTTTCACCTACCAAAGGAGAGTCAAAGGGTCTTAAACCATCTGCAGATCTTGCTGCAGCAGGGATGAAACAGACCAAGGAAGAGCCTGACAGTCAGAAGCCATCTTCAACTGCAGAGGTGGTCACGACAAAAACTGAAATTACTGTTGTGGAAAAGGGAGAGCTTTCCCCAACCAAAAGAAGGTCGAAGGGCCTCAAACTTCCTCCAGAACCTGCTGCCACAGAGTTGACAAAGACCAAAAAGGAGCCTGAAAGTCAGAAGCCATCTTCAACTTCAGAAGTGGTCACATCAGCAACTAAAATGACTGCTTTGGAAAAGGGAGAGCTTTCCCCAACCAAAAGAAGGTCGAAGGATCTTAATCTTCCTTCAGAACCTGCTGCCACAGAGTTGACAAAGACTAAGAAGGAGTCTGACAGTCAGAAGCCATCTTCAACTTCAGAACTTCTTCCAGAACTTGCAACAACTGAGCTGACAAAGACCAAGGAGGAGCCACCTTCAACTTTAGAAGTGGTCAGAGCAACAACTGATTTTCCTGGTATGGAAAAAGGAGAACTTTTGCCAACGAAAAGAAAGTCAAAGGATCTGAAAGCTTCTCCAGAACCTGCCATGATGCCGCTGACCAAGACCAAAGAAGAGAAGCCATCTACAACTCCAGACTTGGTCACTGCAACAACTGAAATTACTGTTTGTGAAAAAGGAGAGCTTTCACCTACCAAAGGAGAGTCAAAGGGTCTTAAACCATCTGCAGATCTTGCTGCAGCAGGGATGAAACAGACCAAGGAAGAGCCTGACAGTCAGAAGCCATCTTCAACTGCAGAGGTGGTCACAACAAAAACTGAAATTACTGTTGTGGAAAAGGGAGAGCTTTCCCCAACCAAAAGAAGGTCGAAGGGCCTCAAACTTCCTCCAGAACCTGCTGCCACAGAGTTGACAAAGACCAAAAAGGAGCCTGAAAGTCAGAAGCCATCTTCAACTTCAGAAATGGTCACATCAGCAACTAAAATGACTGCTTTGGAAAAGGGAGAGCTTTCCCCAACCAAAAGAAGGTCGAAGGATCTTAATCTTCCTTCAGAACCTGCTGCCACAGAGTTGACAAAGACTAAGAAGGAGTCTGACAGTCAGAAGCCATCTTCAACTTCAGAACTTCTTCCAGAACTTGCAACAACTGAGCTGACAAAGACCAAGGAGGAGCCACCTTCAACTTTAGAAGTGGTCAGAGCAACAACTGATTTTCCTGGTATGGAAAAAGGAGAACTTTTGCCAACGAAAAGAAAGTCAAAGGATCTGAAAGCTTCTCCAGAACCTGCCATGATGCCGCTGACCAAGACCAAAGAAGAGAAGCCATCTACAACTCCAGACTTGGTCACTGCAACAACTGAAATTACTGTTTGTGAAAAAGGAGAGCTTTCACCTACCAAAGGAGAGTCAAAGGGTCTTAAACCATCTGCAGATCTTGCTGCAGCAGGGATGAAACAGACCAAGGAAGAGCCTGACAGTCAGAAGCCATCTTCAACTGCAGAGGTGGTCACAACAACAACTGAAATTACTGTTGTGGAAAAGGGAGAGCTTTCCCCAACCAAAAGAAGGTCGAAGGGCCTCAAACTTCCTCCAGAACCTGCTGCCACAGATTTGACAAAGACCAAAAAGGAGCCTGAAAGTCAGAAGCCATCTTCAACTTCAGAAATGGTCACATCAGCAACTAAAATGACTGCTTTGGAAAAGGGAGAGCTTTCCCCAACCAAAAGAAGGTCGAAGGATCTTAATCTTCCTTCAGAACCTGCTGCCACAGAGTTGACAAAGACTAAGAAGGAGTCTGACAGTCAGAAGCCATCTTCAACTTCAGAACTTCTTCCAGAACTTGCAACAACTGAGCTGACAAAGACCAAGGAGGAGCCACCTTCAACTTTAGAAGTGGTCAGAGCAACAACTGATTTTCCTGGTATGGAAAAAGGAGAACTTTTGCCAACGAAAAGAAAGTCAAAGGATCTGAAAGCTTCTCCAGAACCTGCCATGATGCCGCTGACCAAGACCAAAGAAGAGAAGCCATCTACAACTCCAGACTTGGTCACTGCAACAACTGAAATTACTGTTTGTGAAAAAGGAGAGCTTTCACCTACCAAAGGAGAGTCAAAGGGTCTTAAACCATCTGCAGATCTTGCTGCAGCAGGGATGAAACAGACCAAGGAAGAGCCTGACAGTCAGAAGCCATCTTCAACTGCAGAGGTGGTCACAACAACAACTGAAATTACTGTTGTGGAAAAAGGAGAGCTTTCACCAACCAAAAGAAAGTCAAAGGGTCTTAAACTTCCTCAAGAATCTGCTCCCACAGAGTTGACAAAGACCAAGGAAGAGCCTGACAGTCAGAAGCCATCTTCAACTTCAGAAGTGGATACAGCAACAACTGAAATTACTGTTGTGGAAAAAGGAGAACTTTCACCAACGAAAAGAAAGTCAAAGGGTCTGAAACTTTCTCCAGAACCTGCCCCGATGGAACTGACCAAGGAAGAGCCTGACAGTCAGAAGTCATCTTCAACTCAAAAGATGGTCACATTAGAAACTAAAACTACTGTTGTGGAAAAAGGGGAGCTTTCACCAACGAAAGGAAAGTCAAAGGGTCTGAAACCTTCTCCAGATCTTGCTACCGCAGAGCTGGAAAAGATGAAGGAAGAGCCAGACAGTCAGAAGCCATCTTCAACTTCAGAAGTGGTCAGAGCAACAACTGAAATTCCTGGTATGGAAAAAGGAGAACTTTTGCCAACGAAAAGGAAGTCAAAGGGTCTGAAACCTTCTCCAGAACCTGCCACAATGCCGCTGACCAAGACCAAAGAAGAGAAGCCATCTTCAACTCCAGATGTGATCACAGCAAAAACTGAAATTACTGCTGTGGAAAAAGTAAAGCTTCCACCTTCCAAAGGGAAACAAACTGAGGATGCTGTTATGAAAGAAGCTAAGGTCATACCAACCAGCAGGGAGCTAAAGAGTGAAGAAACATCCCCTACTCCAGAAAAAGCCTCTGCACCCAAAAAGCCATTTGAAAGACCTGCAGGTTCAGAGAATACCATGACTTCAGCGACCATGCCTGTTATAAAAACTGTCTCACAACAGATGCAAGCACCACAGACCAAGATGCAGAAAACTGAGATTGTTGGTGAAAGACAACCTCCTGTCAAGGATGATGGATCTAAAGAGGCTGCAGAACCAGCCTTTAACCAGTCTACACAAAGTAACTTAAGTACAGTGCCTCAAACACAGCCACCTCTCGACACTGAGCTTAATGATACAACACGTGTGGAAGACTACATTAAAAAAATAGGGGAAAACACAGATGAGAGTCAGAAGCGATATCTGGTCTTGGACCTGCCTACTACAGGCTTCACCCAGACTTGTGAGGTTAAGCTGGATCAACCAGATTCCGAGACTGTGGTTGAGAGTGGCTCCACTCAACCTGCCTCTGCTGTTTTTTCAGCATTACAGCCCCATCAGGCAGAGACAGAACTTTCAGAAATAAGCTCATCTGAACAAGATGTAATGAAACTAATTAATGATATGGCTCAGCTAAAGCTCACACAGGAAATACCAAAAGAAGAGAAGGATTATGATGTCCAGGTAGAGCATGGTAAAGTGTTGACATATGACGTGCAAGATGCACAGAAGAGTGTTGATGAAAAGTCTGTTAAGAAAATTCACTTGGGGCCGGAAGATTGCACTTTACAACTTGATGCACAGACCAGTCCAGAGGAGGATGTGAACACATCTGTTACAAGAACAAAAAGAACCAGTCCAGCTCAAACAAGTATCCAGAGTGAAAGAGAGCCAGAAAACAAAGATATGATGACCACCGGCACTTCCAGACCCTCTACTGCTTCTAAAGAGTTGCTACCAGATAAGGAATTTGTAGAAATAAGCATATCTGAGCAGGATATGGTGAAACCAAGCCATACTGATACTCAAAGAGGACTCTTAAAAACCATGCAGGAAACACCCAAAGTAGTCAAGGAGCATGGTGTCCAAAAACTGCATCCTAAACTGTTAGCACCTGGCATGGATGATGTATCCAAGAGCTTGGATGAAAAATCTTTTACGATGGGGTCTGAAGTACGTATCCTACAGCTAGATGTACCGACCAGTCTCACAAAGGATGAAAACACATCTGTCACAAGAGCAAAAGAGCCAGGAATAGATATTGTTCAAATAAGTATTCAGAGCGAAAGAGTGTCAGAAGATAAGAGAGCTCCTGATATTAAGCCAGACAAGGCTGCAGTTAAGACAAGTACACAAGTGAAACAAATCACCACTGAAAGACAAGAGAATGTGCATGAGGCCGAAGCCATTCAACCCACCTCTGTTGCTTTTGCAGTACAGCCATGTGAAACGATATTTGCAGATATAAATATATCTGAACAAGGCACTGTAAAACCAAGTGAAACAGTGATTAATCTAGAGCTTATGGAAACCACACAGGAAGGACCCAAAAAGGTCACGGCTGCTAAGGTGTCAACAAAAGATGTGCACGGTGAATCTCAGAGCCCGGAAGAAAAGTCTGCTGAGACTGAGAGAATCTTCAAAGGAGCTGAAGTGCACATTTTACAACCAGGTACACAGGCCACTATAAAAGAGCATGAAATCACATCTGTTGCGATAGTAAAGGCACCAAGGATTGATCTAGATCACACAAGTATACAGTGTGAAAAGGTTCCAAAAAGCAAAGACCTGACCTCAGCTGGTATTCAGCCAGAAAAGACTACAGTTAAGACGACCACGGTCGAACAGAAGACCAAGGAAAGACCCAAAGAGGAGAAAGATCGTGACATGAAAAAAGCGTTGACAAAAGATGTGCATGAACCACCCCAGAGCTCAGATGAAAAGTCTGTTAAAACAGAGGGAATACACAAAGGGGCTGAAGTGAGCATTTTACAACCAGGTACACAGGCCACTATAAAGGAGCATGAAACCACATCTGTTACAACAGCAAAGGTTCCAGGGACTGATAAAACAAGTATACAGTACCAAAAAGTTCCAGAAAACAAAGACCTGACCTCAGCTGCTATTCAGCCAGAAAAGACTGCAGTTAAGACGACCACGGTTGAAGTGAAGACAGCGGAAAGACCCAAAGAGGAGAAAGATCGTGACATTAAAGAAGTGCTTGCCAAAGTGTTAACAAAAGATGTGCATGATGCACCCGAGAGCTGTTTCAAAACAGAGAAAATCTACAAAGAGGCTGAAGTGAGAATTTTACAACCAGGTACACAGGCCACTATAAAGGAGCATGAAACCACATCTGTTGCAACAGCAAAGGCACCAATGATCGATATCGAACAAACAAGAATCCAGTGCGAAAAGGTTCCACAAAGCAAGGGCCTGACCTCAGCTGGTATTCAGCCAGAAAAGACTGCAGTGCAGACGACCACGGTCGAAGTGAAGAAGACAGAAAGACCCAAAGAGGAGAAAGATCGTGATGTGAAAGAATCGTATGCTCAAGTTTTGACAAAAGATTTGCATGATGCACCCAAGAGCTCAGATGAAAAGTCTGTTAAAACAGAGAAAATACACAAAGAGGCTGAAGTGAGCATTTTACAACCAGGTACACAGGCCACTATAAAGGAGCATGAATCTACATCTGTTACGAAAACAAATGTTCCAGGGACTGATAAAACAAGTATACAGTGTGAAAAAGTTCCAGAAAACAAAGGCCTGACCTCAGCTGCTATTCAGCCAGAAAAGACTGCAGTTAAGACGACCATGGTTGAAGTGAAGACCACGGAAAGACCCAAAGAAGAGAAAGATCGTGATGTGAACAAATCGAATGCTCAAGTTTTGACAAAAGATTTGCATGATGCACCCCAGAGCTCAGATGGAACGTCTGTTAAAACAGAGAAAATCTACAAAGAGGCTGAAGTGAGCATTTTACAACCAGGTACACAGGCCACTATAAAGGAGCATGAAACCACATCTGTTGCAACAGCAAAGGCACCAATGATTGATACCGAACAAACAAGAATCCAGTGCGAAAAGGTTCCAGAAAGCAAAGGCCTGACCTCAGCTGGTATTCAGCCAGAAAAGATTGCAGTCCAGACGACCACAGTCGAAGTGAAGAAAACAGAAAGACCCAAAGAGGAGAAAGATCGTGATGTGAAAGAATCGTATGCTCAAGTTTTGACAAAAGATTTGCATGATGTACCCGAGAGCTCAGATGAAAAGTCTGTTAAAACAGAGAAAATACACAAAGGGGCTGAAGTGAGCATTTTACAACCAGGTACACAGGCCACTATAAAGGAGCATGAATCTACATCTGTTACAACAGCAAAGGTTCCAGGGACTGATAAAACAAGTATACAGTACCAAAAAGTTCCAGAAAACAAAGACCTGACCTCAGCTGGTGTTCAGCCAGAAAAGACTGCAGTCCAGGCGACCACGGTTGAAGTAAAGACCACGGAAAGACCCAAAGATTTCCGTGTCAAAGTGTCAACAAAAGATGTGCATGAAGCATCCGAGAGCTCAGATGGAACGTCTGTTAAAACAGAGAAAATCTACAAAGAGGCTGAAGTGAGCATTTTACAACCAGGTACACAGGCCACTATAAAGGAGCATGAAATCACATCTGTTACAACAGCAAAGGCACCAATGATTGATATCAATCAAACAAGAATCCAGTGCGAAAAGGTTCCAGAAAACAAAGACCTGGCTTCAGCTAGTGCTCAGCCAGAAAAGACTGCAGTCAAGATGACCATTGTTGAACAGAAGACCACTATAAAGGAGCATGAAACCACATCTGCTACAATGGCAAAGGTTCCAGGGACTGATAAAACAAGTATACAGTACGAAAAAGTTCCAGAAAACAAAGACCTGACCTCAGCTGCTATTCAGCCAGAAAAGACTGCAGTAAAGACGACCATGGTCGAAGTGAAGAAGACTGAAAGACCCAAAGAGGTCAAAGATCATGATGTGAAAGAATTGTATAGTCAAGTTTTGACGAAAGATTTGCATGAAGCACCCCAGAGCCCAGATGAAAAGTCTGTTAAAAAGGGAGACATCCACTCAGGTGTACCTGTATACAAAACTGTCACAATAGAAAAGGAACCAAGGATGGAATCAAGTATCCAGTTTGGGACAGTTGATGAAAGCAAGAAAGTGACCACCACTGACATTCAGCCTGACAAGTCTTCAGTGAAGATGACCAGGATGGAAGCACGTGAATGCTTTACTGACCCCCTGTATAGACCCGATGTGGTCCCTAGTGCCCAAACAGAGAAACCCATTCACAAAGAGTTAAGGGAAAAGATGGTCAAGGTAGAAGTACAAAGTGTTGCACTCCCAATGGCCACGGCCCCCACCACCAGTGAAGTGAAGCCACTGAGAAAGGATTTACCACAGGTAAGACATGGGGGGGGGTATTTACCTGTAGACAGT
Source organism: Centropristis striata (assembly GCF_030273125.1). Taxonomy (NCBI): domain Eukaryota; kingdom Metazoa; phylum Chordata; class Actinopteri; order Perciformes; family Serranidae; genus Centropristis; species Centropristis striata. The sequence goes on along the minus strand of NC_081532.1, from coordinate 33,600,999 downwards.
TGCGTATTATATAGTAAAGTTCATCTGTGGGCATTTGTGTTTTGGCACAGTTTGTTTTTTAATTCTTAATGGACTACTGTCCCAAGGAAACACTTAATGTAAAATTCTAGGAGTATATAATGAAAAAGAGGTGACTCACCACTGTGTAACATGTCCATAATATGTGTGGACAACCTACTCTACTCAGTTTATTACATATTCAAAGACAAGTTGAGTAGACAGAGAGAGAGTTTGTGTGAGAGAGAAAACAATATTAATATCCAGTAAAAGGAAGAATAAAAAAAGGGAGTGATTCTTGCTCCAGGGATCCTATATATTTACATAGTATAAACCCTCAATTATCCTCAGTCTCCTGCACATACTTGTTCACACTTGCTCCTATGTTCTTTAACGGTTCCTTGAGGACTGGTCAGTGAACCTTTAGAGCTTCTGTAAAAAAGCTTCTATTTACTTTAAATATAAGGCTGTACAAATTGCATACAAAGCTACAGTTCATTAGCATGACCTGAAAAAAAATATTATAAGCCAGAGACATTTACACCTGTGCTATCAATTGTGACAGTGCCTGAGGGTAGTAATATGAGCTGCCTGATGCATGTTATAGCTGTTGTGCAAGTCAAAGGGGAAAGGTTTGGTACGAATCCAGGTAAATACATGATTCAAATGGGATAGACCTGTTTCACAGAGAGACACAGAGTTCCTTTCTTAGCTCAGCCGAAATGGTATACCATTGTATAGCAGAACTTTTCCGGCATTAATACTGCTGTTTTGTGTCCACAATGGCAGCAGGTGTACAAGGCTGACAAGACTACTCCTGCATCTCTGCAGGCAGTTCAGAAATCTTCAACTGACATTATCTGGGGCGAGGTAACGCCTTCTCAGGAAAACAAAGCTCAAGCAGGAGTAAGTGTTGTGAAGACTGAGAGACGTGCTCTGGAGGAACCTGAAGGATCTGCCATGAGGATTATTTTCACAGAAAGACGATCAGTGACAAGACGCAGCAGTCAACCCACAGAGGTATCATTATTATTATTATAATTATGTGTGCTGCTTTGTCTTTTTTTAATCTGCCACTGAGATTCACCAATGTTAGAAATGGTCAAATCATACACACAAGGGCTTTAAGTGAAAGACTATTATTATTATTATTGTTGTTGTTGTTGTTGTTATATAATACATGTGCTGTCAGCATTGCTGGATTGAATCTAGCTCACAGTTTTTGCATTATCTTGTCTTCTTTATATCCTTGCTATTCCACCACACTATATAAACAGTAAGTTGCTAAAAGCAACGTGTGCCTGAACTGGGACTTTGAGATGCTGATGTGTCTCTGTGTCTTCAGGGTAAACCACTGCAGGATGTACCAGAAGCTCTTGATACAACCACCAGTGATCTGGACAGCCGTCTCAGCAGGCTGGTGTCTAAAATCCTGAGCTGCAAGAACCAGTCAGCTGTGCTCAACCCAACAGCCATGACCCGGCAGCTGGACGAGGCTCAGGTGAGATTCAAAATCAAAGGGTGCACGACTCAAAAAAGTGCTCTATGGCAGCAGACTGATTTGTAGGAACTGTTGGCGTAATAATGCCAGAATACCTCCAGAAGTGTATTTACCATCTTGTTCTAGTGTGGATATTAAAAAACACTCAGAGCATTGAACCTGTCTTTAGTAATAATTAGATTATTTGTATTAAAACAACAGAATATGAATAGTTGTGTCTACTTGTGCTTGCTGAGTACAGGAGTACCGTGATGCTGCCCAGGCACAGGTCTCAGTGCTCGCTCAACTGAGAGGAGCTGATGCTGAGAACAAGGAGGCTTTGGAGCTTGTTGAGGACCAGTGGAGTACTGCTGCTCAGGATGCAGCTGCTGTCATCCAGAGTAAAGAGGCTCAGCTGCAGCTGGTGACTGATTACTGCAGACAGAACCAAGCAGCCAAGACCACGCTGGAGAGACTGACCACTGAACTGGATGCGACCAGAATGTGAGTTATCATCAATAGATTTATTTTATTTTCCTAACTGAAGGTTGCAAGTTAAGCTACCATACAATGTGTTACCAAACCAAATCATGATTTAAAGACTTTACTGTTTTCTTTCAGGTCCCCAGAGGATAGCAGCTCCAAGGAAGCAGCCCGACTATCCTCCTTACAGAAAAGTATGGAGGAGAATAGAACAGTACTTGGGGATTTGCTCATGACCCATACCAAGTTATGCCCCCACCTCAGCTGGTCTGAGCGAACAACCGCGCAGACTGAGCAGAATAACCTACACGGGAGGTGGAGAGGTCTGGAGAGAGCTGTGGAGCGGACCTTGTATCACACAAATGTCCTTTCTCACGACACCAGCAGCCTTCTGTCAGCCATATCAGGCCTTCAGGCACATTTGAAGACAATCAGCAAAGACCTTGAAGCCAAGTCTCCCAAAGATCCTCAGTGGAACTGCAAGAAGGTGCAGGAGCTGATGGTGGCAAATGCTGAGGTTAAAGGTGCCCAACAGAAATTCCTTCATTTGCAGCAGCTGTCAGATGAGATACTTCTCAGCTCACAAAGGGAGAAGGATACAACAGAGATCCAGCAGGGGCTTCAGAGGGTCAAAGACCAACTCTGCCAGACAGAGGAACTAGTGTCCTCTCAAACTCAGAACAGCAGTAACCCCATCATGGAGAAAATTATTGTGGTGATGAGGGATGGACTTGCCTGGGCAAAGCAGACAGAGAGTGACATTGAAGGGAGGCAGAAGAGGGTGGCTCTCCTCCCGGAGGAGGTGCACCGGCAGCTCAGAGATCTGAAGAAGATGCAATCTGAGGTCATGGCCAAACAGGGCCAACTGGAGTCACTGGTGGAGGAGGTGACGGAGTTCCTTCCACAGCTGGACCAGGCGGAGGAGGTGCCCATGGTTCGCTCCTCTCTGGAAACTCTTGAAGAAGTTTCCAAGTCAACTACTGAAAAGTTAACCAAGGCTGTAAGAGATCTGGAGTCAGGGCTGCAGACCAGAGAAAAGTTGTCAGGTCAGATTGCTGACCTAGACTCCTGGGTTTTGGCTCAGCTGCATAGAGAGGCCTCCAGGAGTCCAGACATCGAGCTGAGGAGCCCTGCTGACCTTGACCGCAGAGTTCGTCAGATCCAAGAGACCTTGGCTGAGGCTGAGAAGCAGGCGGCTGTCTGTGAGGCTCTTTTAATGAAGGGGAAAGACATTAGCTCTGAACTCAACATCACCGAGAACTGTCAGCTTTATGACAAGCTGACCAACCTCCAGGAGGACATCAGAGCCATCAGCAGCTATGAGAAGGCCAACAAAAAGGAGCTGGAAGAACTGACCCAGACTGTAGATTTGAGCAAGAAAAACTTTGTCACTGTTGAAACCAGCCTGAGGCAGATGTTAGTAGATCTGAGTAAATATAGGTTCCCCATCACAAGCGAGTCCCTGCAAGCTCTGGAGCCTTTCAAACAAGTGATTTTGGAGAACAAGTCTCAGGTTGACTCTCTGCAACCCTGGATCCCTCAGGAAAAGACAAGGGAACTGCACTCAGTCATTTCTGAACTTCTCCGCAAAATGGGCACCCTGGAAATGAAAGGCAAAGGCCACGAGGCATACCTGAACGAAAGGCAGTGTGTGGAGGACCTCAGAGAGAACGTTCAGGAGCAGATCCGGCAGACCAAAGATGACAGCAGAGCACTGGAGGATAGATACAAAGTCTGTCAGACCCTCCTACTCCAGATTCCTCTTATAAAGTACATGACTGACGAGGCTGGCTCCAAACTCCAGATGATAGCCAATGACCTCTACCCCTCTCAGCTGAGGACGGAGCAAGAGAGACTGAAATATAACGAGGATACCCTCAACACTTTGGAGATGACGCTCTACAACAACCTCAGCATCATCGAGTGGAAACAGCTGAAAGAACTGGACCTTGACTCTGAAAGGGCAGCCACTCAGGCCTTCCTCAGGAAGACCCAGCAAGATCTCCAGAAACTCCCCATGTTGGAGCCAAATGAAACATCAATAGGCAACGAATACCAGAGAATCCTTTCTCTGAAAAGGACTGTGGAGTCAAGAATGAGAGCACTCATGGTTCTCGAGCAAAAGAAGGGAAACAGACACGGAGGTGGATCTCAAGACCTGATGGACTTGAAGAAGGCAGTCCTCGGTGAATGTGACTCACAAATGGCAAGTTTTATTGTTTGTTTTTAATCTTTTCAGATGTTTTTATGGGTGTGTCAAAGATTTTTAATACAAATAGACAAGCTTAGAGATGGTCTGAAGGTCAGTTTACTATATCTATATCTAATTTACTATATACCTCTTTCTGATAGAGTCTTTAATACGTTGTGTATGTTATATTTTAGAAGAACATCTCCCAGGCCAAGGACTCTCTGAGAGGCTACACATGTGCTGTTAGAGAAGCAACACAGTTCCTGAAGGACATCGAGGTGTCTCTGCTGCCCCCACAGGGCTCTGTTGGACTCTGCTCTGAGAGGCTGGAGGAGACCCAGAAGGCTTTGGCCTCCCTGCAGCAGCAGTTCCAGACTCATGTGGAGAAGCTCCAGAGCCAGGCTTCTTTGCACCCTTACCTGTCCCCCCAGAAGGTGGAGCAGCTCCAAGAGAATACTCTGAGCCAGCTCCTGGTGAGGATGTCCACCCTCCAGGCAAAGGGACACATACGACTGGAGTGTCTCAGCAGGTAACTCACTCATAAAAATCTGATTTCTCAAACTAATTAAAGTCATTAAGATGCCATTGTGTACTTCTGTGAAAGTCTTACACATCTTTAATATTAATAATCAGATTAGATCATACAATAATTTTAGCATTATTTGAATACAGATTTATAAAATTATTTAATATATAGTTTTTCAGAGTAAAAAAAGACATACATGTTTTATGAAGAGAGAGAAACCTGGAAGAGACTGCAAACCCACCATAGATATTGCTCTACATAGACATTTTCTGCATTCAAATTACTTTTTGCATGTGAGTAAAAGCAATTTTGTCTTCTTTTTGGACACTAACGGATCAAAAATTCTGTCTTTCAGTTGTGCAGAACATCACAGGAAATACATTAAGAACCAAGAGGAAATCCTCCAGAGTGTGAAGACTGCAGAGAGCAGCCTCACACAGTTCATCTGTGAGAAGGTCACCTGTCTCGCTGACTGCACTGACCAGCAAGCCAAGCTCGGAGTACGTATGACACTAATATGAGGTTCACTGCTGTATATCTCACCACTTTGTTATGTTTTGAAATAAAAGTTATGTCAGAAAGGATTCAAGAAAAAGAGATGTTTTTTCCTGCACTGCAAAAAAAAAGAAAAGTTGGGTGAACTCAAAATTTCAAGGCAACAAACTTCGATAAAATTTTAAGTTGGACAATTAAACTAAATATTTTAAGTTTTGTTTTTGAGTTTGCTCAACTCTGAATTTCTCTGGCACGATTGTAAAGCAGCTATGAAATGTCAGCTAATGTTGTGACCACAATTTTGAGTTAGCATTGATACGCTAATGGCTACTCTTGTAGCTGTAACAAGCAGCGCCGCTAGCATCAGTTAGCCGCTAGCATCAGTTAGCCGCTAGCTTTTGCTAATGACCGAATTTCACAACAAAGAAATAAGAGTTAGCAGAACTATTGTCCCTTGTTGTGAACCCCAACTTAAAGATATAAGTAACAACAACCCACAAACTTGTTTTTGAGCAGACAACTGGCTTCCTTTGTTGTGCTAACTTACATTATTGCCCTGAATGTCAATAATTTATATTTCCAAGTTTTACCAACTTAAATCACTGTTTTAGGCCAAAAAATACAAGTTGGCTTTTTTGCAGTGTGCATGCAACTGTTGATTTCTTTCTTTTTTTTTTTGATTTTAACCTCTTTGGAAAGTTGATTGATCACTGTTCACCAACAATCACATTTATTTTGTCTCCTGTGCAGGTTCTGTCTGAGGAGGTGGAGTCCCTGCAGAAGCGTGTGGAGGAGCTAAGGGAGTGGTGTCCAGAGCAGAGCTGTCATGGAGGCAGGCAAGCCTCTGTGGCTGCTGTCTGGAAACTAGTATCGAGACTTCGTCGCTGCACTTATGAACTGACATATCGATGCAAACGCAGGATCGCAGAATGGAACGAAATCACCAAAAGTGTAAGTAAAACTAGAACCCTTTAAGCCCTCAACTGAGGAATATTCAGTAAGTGTGCTATTTGAAGAAGAAATCACTTCAAATGTTTTCATTTTTTGGGTAACACTTTACAATAACCAACTAAATAATGTTTATAGATGGTTTATAAACCAATAATTAACATTTACAAAGTGCTATACATATTTAATCTTAATAATGTTTCAACAAATTTCTTAAAGGTTTATGAATCATTTCAAAAATCATTAACATACTTAATATGGTGTTAAAAATGTTAAAATGAGTGCAACTAAAACTATTAATAAACTATTAATTATAATCTAATTGTTTGTTAATGGTAAAGTAACTATAAACTTACATTAATATTCCATCTATTTGTCATTTTTAAACAATGTAGTTAGTTAAACATTAATAAATTATGTATTTTCCATTCTAAATGGCCTATATACGGTTTATAAATGATGATCAAACATTAACAAACTATCTGTTTACCATTTATAAATGATGGTTATTGTAAAGTGTTACCATTTTTTCACATAATAGATATTTTAAATGGTAATATTTTCAATTTAACTATTTAACATCCCCATTTAAATCAAACTAAAATTACATTCTTATGAAGACTTTTATCATCAAAATGCTTCTGTATGTTTTTTTTTGCTCCTATCACTATTATTATGAGGAACTATTAAGATCTTACTGTGTGGGGCCCCTCCTCTCAGGTGGACAAGACCTCGGCTCTCCTGCAGCAGGTGGAGGCGGAGCTCCCTGATAGCTCCCGGGTGAAGGCCTCCACTGAGGACCTTCAGGACCTGCTGCAGTCGTGGGAGCAGTACCAGGACAGACTGGACTGTGAACATCGGGCCTTGTCTGCACTGGAACTGCGCGCTGCCAGGCTGCTGGGCGTCCCCGCCCACCTGGAGCAGGCTCCGTCCGCTCCGCTCTGTCAGCAGCTGCAGGCCATGCAGGGTCGATACGACAGGTAAGATGGTGTCTGAGGTGCACTTGTTACTTTATTTACCTTACTTTGGTTTGAAACATCTGGTAAATATCTAGTCCAGCTTAAAATCCTTTGACTGGTCACTTTTTATTTATAATTTGCGTCGTTTGGGGGTAAATTTCCTGCATCACCTGCCTTTAAATCTTACAGTCGCTCTACAGGTGGTGATACTTTCCCTTTAAACTTTCCAGTATACTCTTTTTCTAAATGTATGAATGAACCTCATTAATAATTTATGCTCTCTCTAAATCTCTGAATGATCAATCAAAGGAAAGTGGGTCGGCTATAGAGTGCAGTGCCTCTAATGTTTTGCAGTATTTAAATACAATTACTCTGACTGCCATGAGGCTCTGTGCTTAAAATTCCATTGTGGACTTTAGGCCCCGTTCACACGAGGACGGTCTGAACAGAAGACGCAAAAGTGGCGTCGCGTCTTCACTTTTTATTCTTCGTTTAGACGAGCGTTTTCGGGAGGAAATCTGCTGCATACGGTGACGCAAAAGTGTGTGAAATTGGATTGTATGCAGCCAGGCGGCATCACTTAAAGCCATAAGAGCATCTTTGGGCATGCAGAAGTTTTCACGCCACACATTTTCATCAGCTACTCCTTCCACAAAGTTCTCCACCATCACTAGATCTCCCAGGTCTCGTTCACAGCCGTCTGGCTCGCCTCCGACCAATTGCTGCATCCAGAATGTGATGGAGGTAATTCCAGATCCTTCTCTGTTCACTAATACTATCTGTACATATCCTGGACATTTGGTGGAAAGACTCCTGTAAGTTTATTAGAGCTGCCAGAGCAGCTTGAAGGTCCCACCATGGAAATAATCCCACGTTTCTTTATTTCCTGTACTGGAGCATGTATGTGACGTAAACACATACGTGACGTGAGCAGATCAGATCAGAGTTTTGTGTCTTGTCAGTGTAGACGACACGCTACGGAGGAGCGTATTTAACTTTTCCACTTTGGAGGGTGGTTTCAGATTTTTGCGTCTTTAAGCCCCAAAAACGCCTTCACCGTCTAAACGAAAGGCACTTCACATAAAATATTTTGTCGTTTTCACCCGCGAGCGTCCTCATGTGAACGGGGCCTTATTCTCAATACAAATTCTCACTTGCATGGATCTTAGGTAAAAGTCTACAAAGTTGTTAAATCATTGTTTAAACTGTTGGATGTATGTGTCTGTGTGTTTTCCCAGTGTGAAGCAGAGGAGCAGGGAGGGTCTGAAGGCTGCCAGGACTGAGCTGGAGGAGAGAGAGAAGGTTCGGGGGGAGCTGCATGGCGTCAAGGTTTGGCTGGAAGCTGCAGATGGTGTCGTTGCAGAGATGAAGCAGACCAGCAGCACGCAGGAGCTTCAGGTGAGACACAAGTTTAAAAGTTACTTCACAGCAAACCAGCAGTTTATTTTGTTTTGGTTGGTATTGTGTACTCTAAGTATTCAATGTAACTTTCTTTTGCTCTCTGAGAATCCCCAAAACACTTTGAGAAAGGATCTTCACTCAACCATGTTTTCCATGTTTTGGCGAGGCTGAATGGGACCCATGACTTGGAAAACAATTTTCACATGGTCTCACAAGTGGCTTGTTAGTAGCAATTATCAGAGGCCCATGGTGACCCTACTGCTTTGTGCAAAAATTGCTTAAATTTAATTTGTCTGGAAACAAGCTATCCGTCTTCGTATCTGACAGATTCATGCAAAACTATGGGCACCATCATGAACTAAAAATACTGGAATAAATGTGATTCACAGAGAAGACTGGACGCTGTGGCAGAAAAAACCCTATTCATTTTAATTACACTTCAACTTAAGAGTTTTTCCAGAAGCAAGTTGTCCCCCAGCAACCTCAGAAAGACCTCTGGGTGTCTCCAGATCCCACAGAGATCCTCCCTCCAAACAGCTCCATCTGAGTTGGAGTTGGGTCGTTCCTCTAGCTGGTGGACTGCAAATAATGAGTTTCTAATGAGAGAGGACGGTTTAATTGCCTGAACTGGAAACACAATGAAGCTCTTGTACTCACTCTAACCAACATTATAGCTCATTGCTGTTTTCATAAATAGCACATGAAGCTGTCTTTACATTCAGTGAACAATAATTACACACTGAAAATGATGCATCATAAACATTATGGCAGACTTCCCAGTGTGTGTAATGATAATTAGTCTAAGGTTATACATTGTTTTTAATCTTTTCAGATGTTTTTTATGGGTGTGTCAAAGATTTTTAATACAAATAGACAAGCTTAGAGATGGTCTGAAGGTCAGTTTACTATATCTATATCTAATTTACTATATACCTCTTTCTGATAGAGTCTTTAATACGTTGTGTATGTTATATTTTAGAAGAACATCTCCCAGGCCAAGGACTCTCTGAGAGGCTACACATGTGCTTTTAGAGAAGCAAAAGCAAAAGCAAAAACGCATTAATGAATGTCATGAAGCTCAGCTGGAAGCAGCGTTTTGTCTCAATATTTTCGTAGAATAATTTAAAAACTTAAAAAAAAGCACCTCAGATCTGCAGCTCTCAAGATTTTAATGTCATGAATAAATTTGGAGAGAAAGAGGCTGCTGACTGTGTGTTCAAAGTGTCCAGTAAATATGAAACGTCTGAATCTAACCGTCAGCTTGGCCTCGAGCCCGGGAAACTGTTTGTAGTTTAGTGTTCACGTCTATGAACCCACCAACCCGCAGAATCACTCTGCCCTTTGTCCCGAAACCTGAGCAGAGGCCAACATCTCCCCATCCACCGCAGCACACACACACACACACACACACATTCATGTACTTCTATCTTTGTGAGGACCCTCATTGTAACAGTGAATTCCCTTGAAAAGTTATAATAGTTTTGGATTTTTCATTAGTTTTAGTTTTATTTTCATTGTGATTTTCTGTTTTCAAATTCAATTAGTTTTAATGAGTTTTTAGAGTGAGTTTGCCAGTTTTAGTTTAGTATTTATGTTTTTGAAATGCTTTAGTTTTAGTTTAGTTTTTATTAGTTTTAGTTTTTTGTAATGGGGTATTTGTTGGGTGGGAGATTAAAAGAGGTCACAGTAAATTTTGCCTTTATTTCCGTTGCCTTATCCATCTTCATTATGTTTGAAAAAAAGTTGACAAAGATGAAAACGAAGGACATTTTCACTATAGTTTTAGTGAGTTTTGTAACCACACAATACAGTTTCAGTTAATTATCATTATCATGTAACCTTTAACCCTTAAAACAAAGTCTGAAATCTCAAAAAAGCCTTTAAAGAAGTGAGGACCGGCTGAAATGTCCTCACTTTGCAAAAATGTCCTCACTCTGTTGGTTAAAAACGTGTTCCGGTCCTCACTATGTAGGAAGTACAAGAACAAACACACACACTACCCTTCCCTTGCAGAGGGTCTGTTTTGATGAAAGACCTGAACACCCTCTCCATCACTCCCACTACCCTCCCCCCCACTCTTGTACCAGACACCTTTTGTTCAGTCAGTGTAAGTGGATCTTCCAGGTGGCCTTTGTAGCCAAGTCATTGCATGGACACACACACACACACACACACACACACACACACACACACAGACACATTCTTGTACTTCTATCTTTGTGAGGGCCCTCATTGGAATAGTGAATTTTTCATCAGTTTTAGTTTAGAATTTTTGTTTTCAAATTCAGTTCGTTTTAATTCGTTTTTAGAATGCGTTAGCTAGTTTTAGTTTAGTTTTTATTAGTTTTAGTTTTTTGTAATGGGGTATTTGTTGGGTGGGAGATTCAAAGAAGTCACAGTTAATTTTGCCGTTATTTCCTTTGTCTGATCCATCTTCATTATGTATGACAAAAGTTGACAAAGATGAAAATGAAGGACATTTTCACTATAATTTTAGTTAGTTTTCGTTGTTTCGTTTCGTTTTCGTTAACTATAATAACCTTCTTCCCTTGCCCCTTAAGTTAACCCTTAACCTAACATAAACCTTATTATAACCTTAACCCTAAAATAAAGTGTGAAATCTCAAAAAAAAAAAAAAAAAAAGTGAGGACCAGCCAAAATGTCCTCACTTTGCAAAAATGTCCTCACTCTGTTGGTTAAAAACGTGTTCCGGTCCTCACTATGTAGGAAGTACGAGAACACACACACACACACACACACACACACACACACACACACACACACACACACACACTTCTACTTCTACTTCTGTACTTGTGAGGACACTCATTTACAAAATACATTTTTGTAAACTGAAGACATGCAGAAATGTTTTTAGTTTGCAAAATCACCCCATGTTCCTGAAATGTCTTCACTTTCATAATAAATACAGACTTTTTAAAAAAAGGCCATACTGTCTTAAAGTTATACTACCGTAAAATTTCTGTTTTTGTTCTTTTATTGGCGGATTCTTTAACGATAAAAGGTAACAGCAGATGTGCTCTAAATTGTCCTTTTTTTTTAAAACAATTTAACAGACTTACTTGAAATGGCCTCTTTTTCCCCCAAAATGTTCTCAATTTCTCTAAACACAGATTGGTCCTCACATAGATAGACATTCAAAGACTAACACACACACACACACACATGCATACACACTCAGCATGTCCTACTCTGCCATGCAAAGAGACGCTCTCTCTATACGCTCTCCTCCTCACATCCTTTGTATCACACACAAACACACGCTCAGTTTCCCATAGTGATAACAAGATGCGCCTCCCTCTTCAGCAGAGCATCGGACACATTCACACACAGGTAGACTCGTCTGTGTTACTGTGCACAGTTTAACACATCTTCCTATTTAATGTAGGATTTCTTTTTCTTTTCTAGAGTTTGATTTACTTTTACTCTATTGTGGGACTGAAGGACTCTGAAGAGGTAGGCTCTGTTTGATGAAAGCAGACCAGGAGAGAGAGCTAACTGTTAAACAAAGCACTGAGAACTTAAAGCAGTTTGTTCGGAGAGAGATGAAGATAAGATTGTGACTTTTGGTTCCAAATTGCAAGAGAAGTGTTGCAGGAAAGTGACATTTGAGAACCATCTGCTTACTAGTGTTTTTCTTTTCACAAGGTTTATTTTTGTTGATGCAGAATACAAAGCTTTATCATATTTTCTGTGTCCTCTTTCCATCATAGACTTCATAGCAAGGTTATTATAGTTAACGAAAACAAAAATTGAAAAAACATTTTCGTTAACTGAAATAAAAATAAAAACAAGAGTTTGTTCAAAAATGATAACTAACTGAAACTGTATTGTGTGGTTACAAAACTAACTAAAACTAACTAAAATGATCGTGAAAATGTCCTTAGTTTTCGTCTTTGTCAACTTTTTTCATTCATAATTCAGTGTTTCTATTTGAACATGCAGGAACACATGGTAAATATGTTTACTGAGACTGGGATGTTTACACTCCAACCAAAATACACAACACCCAGAACTGTAAGAGTTAATAACCTTATTGGGGCTGAGATGGATAAACCAAAGGAAATGAAGGCACATACCCATTACAAAAAAACTAAAACTAACACAAAAACTAATAAAAAACTAAGCATTTTCAAAAACTAAAAACTAAACTAAAACTAGCAAACTCACTCTAAAAACGAACTAAAACTAACTGAATTTGAAAACAAGAATTCACAACGAAATTAAAACTAAAACTAATGAAAAATCCAAAACTATTATAACCTTGCTTCATAGACACTAGCACTTATTGTTGCACTAATAGCTCTTATTGCAGTATACCTTGATTGTTTGCTTTTACTCTTCCTGTAAGTCGCTTTGGATAAAAGCGTCTGCTAAATGACTAAATGTAAATGTTTATCATTCTCCCATTGTCATTAGTTTTGTTTATTGTCCTGTCCATTTACACTTCTTCTTCTTCTCTTTCTGTGTAGGAGGTTCACAGCCAGCTGTGCAACCAGAAGGCTTTGCTGCAGCGCATCATGGAGCGCCTGAAGATGAAGTACTCCGACATGAACACTCTGGTCCCGGCGGAGATCGAAGGCCAGCTGCAGGAGGTCAAACAGTCTCTGCAGCAAGTAGAAGTGAAGGTACACCAGACTTTAATTTTTACAAAGCTAATGTAAAGTTCAGGAATAAATTGGCTCTTTGGGGAAATATTTGGTTTTAGCAATGACCACAACACAATAAATAATTTACAATTGTTGACGTTTGCTCCCTCTGCTTCGTCTGTCAGGTGTCTGAGGCGGTGGAGAAGAGCGGCCCCGTCCACAGGCTCGGGGCCAAGCTGTCTGAGATCCACGCCGGTCTGACGTCGGTTCAGAAAAGACTTGAACAGAGAAGTCCCAACGTGACTCAAGCAAAGGTCACTCAGAAGGTGAGTAGTGACACGGAGGAGGTGGATTATTACCACTCTGAAATCTGTTTTCTTCCATAAACTAGAATAAAACTAATACTATGTAAAAATCAGGGAGATAATAAGATGTAGAGTTGAGTGTTTGATATACAGTACAGGCCAAAAGTTTGGACACACACCTTCTCATTCAATGTGTTTTCTTTATTTTCATGACTATTTACATTGTAGATTCATCAAAACTATTAATGAACACATGTGGAATTATGTACTTAACAAAAAAGTGTGAAATAACTGAAAACATGTCTTGTATTTTAGATTCCTCAAAGTAACCACCCTTTGCTTACTAGAATATAAGACATGTTTTCAGTTATTTCACACTTTTTTGTTAAGTACATAATTCCACATGTGTTCATTCATAGTTTTGATGAATCTACAATGTAAATAGTCATGAAAATAAAGAAAACACACTGAATGAGAAGGTGTGTGTCCAACCTTTTGGCCTGTACTGTATTTATGATCCTGTGTCTGTGCTCAGCGTGTGTGGGATGAACTGGACGTCTGGCACTCGTGTGTGGCGTCACTGGAGGTGGACATGCAGGACTTGGAGAAGCCAGGGGAGGTGCTGAGCCTCACTGAGAGGCTGGTGGAGGTCCAGCAGCTCCACTCCAACCTGGCCAAGCAGGCGGAGCAGAGGACCACCCTCCTCAGCAAGGTCAGCATCACTCCACTTCCCTCTCACTCCTCTTTTTACAAAAAAATCTTTCCTTCCACATGCCATCACACTGTACAATAACAAATAATAGTCTGGTTCATTACATACTGTTGCTATGCACTTAATGTGTTCTTTATGCACACTGTTCATTGCACCTTATTTGTTTCATAGCACCAACATTTTTTATTTTTATACTGTATATTCATATATATATATATCTGCACTGGAATTCTATTCTACTCCTTAATACATACTCCTTCTTTAGACACTTTATTTTTTATTGTATTTTATTGTATTTTTATATTATTGCTTGAAGTATGCCTAGGTTGTTGTTTTTTATTTAATTGTGTTGTCATTGTCTCTGCTACACTGTAATTTCCCAGCTTGGGATAAATAAAGTCTATCTATCTATCTATCTATCTATCTATCTATCTATCTATCTATCTCTCTATCTCTCTATCTATCTATCTATCTATCTATCTATCTATCTATCTATCTATCTATCTATCTATCTATCTATCTATCTATCTTTTTCACATCTTAAACTGTTTCATGTGTTTTGTCTAATCCCCTGCTAAGGATTTCTGAGTCATAATTACAACCTGTCCCCAGATTTGTTTGGTGTCAAACAACAAATGATGTGTGAAGAGAAGTGTTCATTGTTGGAATTGTTAAATCACACAGCTTAGTAATGTGAATCTAATTCATGTTTATACTGCCAAACATTTGGTGTGATTATCGCTCATATTTGCCTGTCAACACTCATTAGCAGTACATTTAACAGTTTCATTAGAAAATACTCATTATGCCTCAGTAACTCCTCTTTCCCCACATTTACAGTAAATACTAATTTATTGTGTAATTTCTGTGCTGTGATTTGTAAATGATGGCAGCCACAGAAGGTGCTGTTTCAGATGAAACAGTTATTGAGTATAAATGTGTGTCAGAGCTTCTCATGGTTGGCAGCTGTGGCTCAGTGTTCACACACACGAAGGTTTTAAACTACATGTTGTTGATGTTTGTGGTCAGGTCCACACGTGGCTGCAGGAGCATAAGGAGATGATCAGCAGCTCTAACAGCTGGATGTCCGAGGCCAAGTCGTGGCTCGCTACGCCCTGCAGCTACACCACGGCTAAAGATCTGAGCAGCCACGTTCACACTCTGCAGGTTTGTGCACTACACTCCCTTTATACAGCGCTTTATTATTATATGCTAATCAGTTCTTAAATATGTTATGTACAGAGGTGGGTAGTAACGCGCTACATTTACTCCGTTACAAATACTTACTTACTAATTTTAGGAGTAGTTTTTTTGGACCATACTTTTACTTTTTTTTTTTTTTTTTTTAATCTTTTTTTTTATTACATGCGAGATCTATTTCTACGTCTTCAGCTTTCAACCAATAAAAAACATTAGAAAATGATCTTGCCAATCAAATGCAAGTGTTGTCATGTTGGTCGTAGCCATAGCAACAGTGAACGTGCACTTTTTAACGGCCCGTCACCTGCCTTGACTCACATATGAACTAAAGTGACATCCCATTCTTAATCCATAGGGTTTAATATGATGTCGGTCCACCCTTTGCAACTTATGGCAATATATTGTATCTTTAGTTTGAAGATTGCTGTTTTATATGTTGTTTGCTACTATTTTATACCGTTTGTGTTGCTTTCAAAAATAAATCCGCAGAAAACGCAGTACTTGTACTGTTGAGTACTTGAGTAGTCTTTTCACTGCATACTTTTTTACTTTTACTTGAGTAATTATAATCTTAAGTAACAGTACTTTTACTTGAGTACATTTTTTGCCTACTCTGCCCACCTCTGGTTATGTATTGCATTCTGCAGAAAGTTTGCATTGGCTGAAAAAATACTTTGTGATGCATCTTAACTATCAACACATTCATCAACATCATTTCCTGCCCCTCCTGTCTCGTGTTGCAGATGGTGTTGGATGATTCGGCGCAGATCCGAACCACTCTGCAGGGCTTCAGCTCCGTCCTGAAGGAAATGTCACAGGTTTGTGACATCACAACTCTCCAGGAACAACTGGTGGAGGCCGATCGCCAAGTAGCCAACGTGCAAGAGAGCTTCACTGCTCCTCTGTCTCACCTGACTCACGCTGCTGATGTGAGTCTATTTTAGCTTTAGCTTTGAATGAATGAATGCTTTATTTCGGTTAAAAAAAACACACCAAAGAACAACAACAACAACAACAACAAAAACAAACAAAACAAAGACAACAAAATAAAATCATGTTTTTTACAAAAGAATCCATCAGACAGCAACCGAAAAAGGAATAGGCTGAAGCCCCAAGGCTTATTTATATATATCTACATGCATATACATTACATTATATACATTACATTAACTGAGTAATTCACATTGTTACAAAACACGATACCTTAAACTGAAAAATCAAATTCAATCGAATTTCATTGTAACCCTTGATAATTTTAGATTTTAAAGTCTTCTTGAAAACTAACATAGAATTACACATCTTTATTTCATCATTTAGTCCATAATTCCATAATTTTACACCCAAAACTGACACACATCTGTATTTGAGATTAGTTCTGACTTTGTGAGTTTCAAACATTAGCAACCCCCTTAAGTTATAAATCCCCTGCCTTAATTTAAACATTTTTTGAATACAAACAGGAATTGACATGTTTACCACTCGAAATATAATTTCTAATGTTTTTGAATATACAATGTCCTGAAATGTCAACGTGTGTGATCTTATAAAAAGCTGACTTGTAGAATCACGGTATAGATTATTTCTCTCTACAGGGGGATCTGTTGCTCACCTCTTGTTAATGGTCAAATCTGTTGATTGTTTTATGTCTGTCTAGGAGGTGGAAGCCATTGAGAGTGAAGTCCGGCGGATGGAGACTGATGTGACTGAGATCAAGAACGTATTATCGTCTCCGGAGACCTTCCCCAGCCCCAGAGAAGAAAGCCTCAAGGTGTGTTGAGCGAAAAGGAAAATCTTTCTGGTGATCATGGAGTGATTGTAATGACTAAACTTGTGACTAAAACTGATCAAGTGATTGTCTGTTTCTGAACTTGTTCACTTTGTCAACCAGAAACACCAAGGAATGTGTTTTTCTGAATGCCTTTGTCCTGGACAGGCCAAGGTTCTAATAGTTTTGGATTTTTCATTAGTTTTAGTTTTAATTTCGTTGTGAATTTTTGTTTTCAAATTCAGTTAGTTTTAGTTAGTTTTAAGAGTGAGTTTTCTAGTTTTAGTTTAGTTTTTATTTTTTGAAAATGCTTAGTTTTAGTTTAGTTTTTATTAGTTTTAGTGTTAGTTTTAGTTTTTTTGTAATGTGCTATGTGTTGGGTGCCAGATTCAAAGTGGTCATAATAAATTTTGCCTTTATTTCCTTTGGTTTATCATCTAAGCCCCAATAAGGTTATTAACTGTTTTGAATTTTGGTTGGAGTGTAAACATCCCAGTCTCAGTAAACATATTCACCATGTGTTGCATGTTCAAATAGAAACACTGAATTATGAATGAAAAAAGTGGACAAAAACGAAAACTAAGGACATTTTCACTATAATTTTAGTTAGTTTTGTAACCACGCAATACAGTTTCAGTTAGTTATCGTTTTTTTAAAAACTCTAGTTTTTATTTTTATTTCAGTTAACGAAAATGTTTTTTCAATTCTAGTTTTCGTTATTTCGTTAACTACAATAACCTTGCTACAGGCTGTGGAACAGAAGATCCAGTCCATGCGGAGGACCGTAGCTGAGATCCAGAGGTGTAAACCAGGTCTTTGTCTTCCGGAGAAGGCTGAAGAGACTCTGCAAGTCTTTACGGTAGTGGACCAGCTCCAGACTCTGCTGCTGGAACTGGAGAAGGTCAGTCAGTCAGTCAGTCAGGTGGTGCTGTATCTAAACCAGAAGTTCCCTTTACTGAACCTTCTGCTTTTTCTTTTTTTTGCAGAAGGTCCCTGCTCTGTTCATCCAGCAGCCTCCGACTCCGGTCCAAGCCAAAGCTCCGTCAGCTCAGCAGACAGCCGGTCGGCCTCAACTCTTCAAATCCACTTCAGAGACTTCTGAGGTGAGTTTGATTCACTGTCCGGATTAAAAGTGATTTAGAATATGATTCATTTTTGCTTGACTATTTGGCTTAACCATTATCGTGCTAACTGAATCTTGTTGTTGAATCTGGTGAGAGGTTTCTTGTTGTGAGAAAGGTCCAGCATAAAAACATTTCGGTAACACTTTACAATAACCAACTAAGTAATGTTTATAGATGGTTTACAAACCATTTATAAACATTTACAAAATGGCTTTTCCAACCAATTTCTTGAAGGAATTTGAATCGTTTCAAAATCATTAACATACTTTATATGGTGTTAAAGATGTTATAATGAGTGCAACTAAAACTATTAATAAACTATTAATTATAATGTAATTGTTTGTTAATGGTAAAGTGACTATAAACTTACATTAATATACCATCTATTTGCCATTTATAGATGATTCAGTTAGTTAAACATTCTAAATGGCCTATAAACGGTTTATAAATGATGATTAAACATTAATAAATCTGTTTATCATTTATAAATGATGGTTATTGTAAAGTGTTACCAATATTTCTCTTTTCATGTACTTATGGATGAGCTCCTTTATAAGAAACACTTTCAACACAAAATGATCCTTAATTTGCACTGTATGTTCTTTTAATGATTTTAAAGCAAATCATTATTTTATGCTCCACTTATATTTAATGCTCCATTTTAATCTAGCTCTTTCTTTTCCTTCTGTCCTTCTATTTTTCTGTAATTTAGCTTTTTTTTAAATTGGGTTTTCCTGTTAATTGTATGCTTAAAATTCAGTTTTATGCCTTGCCTTGCCTCGGTGAAGCACAGAAAGCATAGTTAAGACTTATCTAAACATTTTTAATGATGTGACTGAACATTTTAATGATTTAGACAATGTGGAAGAGGCCACACAAGATTTCAGAACCAGAATTCTCAGTTAGCGAGACAATAACAAACCGAGCAGATCAAGTTTTTAAAAAGCGTTTGTCTCCTTCAATCACTTAGACATCTACTGATGTTTCAAGTGACTAAAAGTCTTACATTGCAACGCAAATGTAAAGCCAGTCATGTGAAGAAAACAAGACATTATTAATTTAACAAAAACTGTAATGGTGCTGTCTCTCAGAAGGAAGAAATGGAGCAGGGCCAGATCACAATTGCCCACTTAAAAGAGGACGTACTGAAGAAATCTGGAGCGTCGCTGATGACGGTGGAGCGCTCCTCACCTGAGCAGAGAAGGTCGTGGACACCTGAGAGCACTCAGGTAAGGAAGCCAGGGAGCCATCCTTCTGGTTTTATGGTGGTTGTCTTGGGTTTTTGAAGCACTTTGTGGTATTTTACATAACATATAGTCACTGACTGATGAGCACTGTATCGCTACATGCATGTGATCTTCAGAGTGCCATCAAAGGGTGTTTGTTCTCACTCATTGACATGAAATTAACATCGCTGGATGGTAAGATCTGTGGTGTAAATATCAAACACTCACTGACTCTCAGTGACTCTTTTATGGTAGAACAAAGTGTAGAATAATTGGTACTAACATTCCTGCTTACCCGTTCCCCTGTGTTTTTAACATATGTGTTTTTCTCCCTGCATGCTTTATACTGCTGTCCATTTCCACTGGAAATTATTTTGAGTTTAGTTATGCAAACTGTTTGAAGTGCAGATAGTGGGACATCGAGCTGAACGTTGTGGTTTGCTGTGCCTAGTGTCCTCAGTTGTCAAGTTCACCTTTCTGACTGTGGTGTGAACAATCTTTGTTTTAATTACGTGAAATTCTAGTGGAGATCCTAGAGTTTAAAAAATTTACCAAATATGTCAGTCTTGAAGTTTAATATTGATGCACTCGAGGCATGTGTCCCTAAAGAAACTACAGTACAACATTCTCTATGGTACACGAAATTAATCTACATTTAAAAATTATATTTGCTTTCCTTGGTCCGTAGCCGTAACTTTTAACTATATTGCAGTGAAATCTGTGGCCAAGTTTTTTAAACATCCTGTTTGTTGACAAAAGACTGTATATAAGAAATGGGCGTACCGTCCAGGTCTGAAAAGTGAAAAGCAAATATGGAAGTGCCTTATACCTGCATTCTTTCTAATGGCCAGCTGTCTATGAGAAAATGAGCCTTCTTCTCTATTGATTTATGACCCCAGTAAACATTCTCATAATCAGTTTATAGTCTCAATTGCTAGTTTCAAGTCTTCTTCAATACAGTATGGTGTTTAATGAGTAAATTATGGTCCCGTTAATAGTGAAATAGATGATAAAGCATGCTTTAATGTGATTGATAAGTTAGTACTATGATGACCTGTCAATCAGGATAGAGGCATAGCAATGCATATCCATGGCACTGTGTGCATTTAAGAACCTGGTCTCACAGAAATCCGTGAAATAGCCACGGAATCACTCAAATTTCCGTGAAACTGACACGGATTTCGCTACAATGCAAGTTAATATTTTTTCCTATTGGTTTGTTCCAATCATTTTTAGTGAAAAAATCAATATTTTGACTTAGTTTCTGCATAAAAATGGATTTTGATCACATTTGTAGCCAGAAATATATGTTTTATTTTCTAAATATTCACTCAGTGAATGTACATAATCACTTTGTATGTTGGAATAGCCACGAGATATGACTGTCATTAACTTGCATTGTAGCGAAATCCGTGTCAGTTTCATGGAAATTTGAGTGATTCCGTGGCTATTTCACGGATTCCTGTGAGACCATGATGGCATTTAAATAGCTGTGAACTTGTTTTTGGTTTAACTTTGAATTATGGAAGCTAACTGTGTTAGCCTTTGGATAGCGTAGCAGGTGTAGGTGGCCGTGCATAGTGTCCTCAGGTTCTGTGTCAGAACCAACCAATTCTTTTATACAGTCTATATTATGAACAAACAAACAAACAAACATACCGGTTATACCCAACATGTAACAGTTAAAAACATGCATTGTAGCTCCTTTTAGCAGTAAAGTCATTAGCAGCATCAGCGGCCAGCTCGCAGCTCCGTGTCCCCGCTGCACTGTTGACAACCTCCCGTGTGACTCTGCATATGAGCGTGTTTCCGTGTCAGCAGAGGGAGCATCAAGGCGTGCTCCAGGCTGAAGAAGTCAGAGAGAAAAAAGGCAGTCAGGAGCAGAGATTGCAAGAAGGTGCAGGAGGAGGTGTTATATGGTGGCTCTGGGAAGCTTTCCTGGCCGCTTCGCCAGAGGTAAAGAAGCTCTAGAGCTGCTGTGGAAAAACTTTTCATCCATGTTTCATCTTTCTCTGTCCTACCTTGATTCTGTTGATCATCTCATTTACTCCCTGGAGGTCTTTGTAACCCGAGGTCAGCTACTTTAATATAGCATTAACAAAACTGGATGCCAAACAAATTAAAGGAAATATTAAACCCTTTGATGCACAACATGGGTCCAAAATGACCCTCATTCATTCCCTTCATGTTATTTAATGCTGCTGTGTGTTTCTGTGCTCTATCTTTTTATATCAACTTATTTTATGATTGAATATTCCAAGTATTCTTTAAATATTTTGTTTTTGATAACAACAGATCATTATTTACATTTTGCCTCTCATACTTTATGAAGAAAAAAAGGTTTTGTATTATTACATGGCTAACTACTTGGCTAAGTAGCTTGCTAAGCTAACTACTTAGCCAAGAAGTTAGCTAAGTAGTTAGCTTAACAAGCTACTTCACTAAATACTTAGCCAAGAAGTTAGCTAAGTAGTTAGCTTAGCGAGCTACTTAGCTAAAAAATGGATATGTGTCATTTTGACCCATGGTGTGCATTAGAAGAGTAGTGACACAAAAAACGGAACAAATATGAATAAAGGAAAACATCAAATTAGGATGTATGATGATCAAAAACAAACTAATTGAGGAAAACCTGGAATACTGAATGATGAAAATAATTTATTGCAAAGATATAGAACATAAAAACTCTGTCACTGGGTCACTTTAGACCCACGTTGTGCATCAAAGGGTTAAAATAACTAATTCTTTTAGATTGACAATACACCTGAGACCACAGGACTGATCCCCAGGGTATACATATCAATCTAGCTTCAATTAAATCATTTCTAACAACTATATGACTAAGACCTGACCTTTGTTGACCTGGGTCACTCTGTTCTCCACATTACTGCTTGCAATGAATTCCCTCGGCCTCCTCACCTCTGCTACCATCTCCTTACTTCTCATATCAGCTGCCTGCTGCTTCACCAACCCTCTCCTCCTCCTTAATACATCTCTCCAATCACCTCATCTTCCAATTCCCTCGTCTCTACCTCAGCCTCCCTCACATCTGTTTCTAGATTTTGTTCTGCCTCTAGAGAGCAGTATTGAACAGTGTTTATAAATTGTGTGGCAGCACAGTAGATGAACAAGTCAAGTTAACTCATAAAAGGTCATCAACAACATTCTCATTTTCAGCCATTTAACATTTTGGTTTGGTTGTTTGGTGAGATTATTTTAATATGTGTCATTGTTGGTGTTAGGCACCTATGTCAGAAGAGACTGAAGCTGCAGCTGGACAAAGCACTGAACAGACTGGAGAAATTATGGGAACTAAAGAGGTAATTCAACTCTTTCAGACATCCTCATTGGCTCTTATTGAAATTATTAATGCTCAGGGGTTTTTTTGCTTGTTTTTTTTTTATGTAGGATAAGTCTGGTGATACTCTTTGTTTCATATTGGCAACAAATTGAATCAAAAGATGAGAAAAATATATATTGATCTCATAAACAAGTCTTGTGTGTGTATCCAAAGCCTGATATTTACAACAGCTTCATTGTTGTCCAAAAACCTAAAAATAAAACAACAACATATCAACAAGCCTGTAGCAAAGCAGAGCAAAAACCCACCAGAGACTCAGCTAGATATTATATCAGTTTATTCAACAGTTTTTGTATAATTTGAATAGTAACTATGTAAAGTTATGTTGTTTACCACTTTCTTGTCATAAAGTGCGAGAATATTATTCTATCTTTTTACGACATAATAGTGCTGTAACTTTTTAATGTGCGTAGTGCGTAAGTATAGATCACAACTAGTTTTTGACCGTGTTAGACAGTTACATACAGTCACTGCAAAAAAAGAAAAGTTGGGTGAACTCAAAATTTCAAGGCAACAAACTTCGATAAAATTTCAAGTTGGACAATAAAACTAAATATTTTAAGTTTTGTTTTTGAGTTTGCTCAACTCTGAATTCAGATTTTTGAACTTATAATTTTACATTGTAATAACTTTTAATCCTTACTTCTGCTAACTTCTGCAATGTGCTGAATTGGCACGATTGTAACGCCGCTATGAAATGTTAGCATTGATACGCTAATGGCTACTCTTGTAGTTGTAACAAGCAGCGCTGCTAGCATCAGTTAGCCGCTAGCATCGGTTAGCCGCCAGCATCAGTTAGCCGCTAGCTTTCGCTAATGGCCGAATTTCAACGCTTTCCCGTATTTCACAACAAAGAAATAAGAGTTATCAGAACTATTGTCCCTTGTTGTGAACCCCAACTTAAAGATATAAGTAACAACAACTCACCAACTTGTTTTTGAGCAGACAACTGGCTTCCTTTGTTGTGCTAACTTACATTAATACCCTAAATGTCAATAATTTATATTTCCAAGTTTTACCAACTTAAATCACTGTTTTAGGCCAAAAAATACAAGTTGGCTTTTTTTGCAGTGGTGTAACAGTTACACAGTACAGAGTTTAAGCATATGATAACATGTGATACTGGAATATGAAGATGATCAAGCGAGATGTAACTTCGATAAGAATCACCTGCTTGTAATTTATGCTTAAATAAACTCTCATTCAAGTTGTTCAAGATAGCACACAGACTAAGTGGCCAAGGAACTAAGAAAATGGCAAAATGGCCACTGTAATGTTTTGTTGACAAAAACAAAAATATAGAGTATCACTAGCCTTATCTTTTAATTAATATCAATTAGAAGTTTGAGCAGACCTTTTATACTTTCATTATCAGCTGCTTAATATATAAGTTGCATGTCTTTGTTGTACTCACTGCCCAAAAATGTGAGCTAATAGTGTAAAATATACACTTAGCGTCCAATTATTTTACATTCATATTATTGATACCAACTTCTAACCTGTTGGGAAATTCTCTTGTAAGAATGAATACGTATTGAAAACTACCAATAAGAGCCATTGACTTTGTTTTACAGTACAGCAGATGCAACCTGGTCTCACAGAAATCCATGAAATAGCCACAGATTTCGCTTAACTCAAAATCCGTGGAATAGCCACGGAATCGCTCAAATTTCCGTGAAACTGACACGGATTTCGCTACAATGCAAGTTAATGACAGTCATATCCCGTGGCTATTGGTTTGTTCCAAGTCACGTGACTTTCAAGGTCCCAGCGGTCAGAACAAAAAACATGGCGGACAGTTCTCTCATTTTTAGTGAAAAATCAATATTTTGACTTAGTTTCTGCATAAAAATGGATTTTGATCACATGTCTAGCGAGAAATATATGTTTTATTTTCTAAATATTCACTCAGTGAATGTACATAATCACTTTGTATGTTGGAATAGCCACGGGATATGACTATATCATTAACTTGCATTGTAGCGAAATCCGTGTCAGTTTCACGGAAATTTGAGCGAATCCGTGGCTATTCCACGGATTTTGAGTTAAGCGAAATCCGTGGCTATTTCACGGATTTCTGTGAGACCATGTTGGCAGATGATACAAGATAACATACAGATGTCAATAACATAATATAATGTAATTATATAACAGAGTGTATCAGTAACTGTGTGGATCCTGATTTCGTTGTGACCCTGTAGACTGAATGATCCGTGTATTTAACTGACTGACCTGACTGATCATCTAACCCTGCTCATGTTTCTTCAGGATGTTGAGGTCACCACTGAAACCACAGAAGCAAGTTCATCTGAAGCTTTATCAAAACCCCTGGCCACAGTCAGAACTCAGTCCCAGCCTGAGAGCATGGTAAACACAGCCTCCACCACCGTTAAAGTCTCCAAATCCGACCCCCAGCAGAAATGCGTAGTCTCCTAGATCTAGAACCTGTATCGCTAGAACTCACTTTTTTCTGGATCTAAGCTTTATTTCCAGCTTTTTATAGAACCATGTGCACAAAGCCCCCAACCTAGAAGCAATCCCAGATTCCTTCTGAAACCAATCAACTTCTTCTAGAACCTAACCTAGAATCCTTGTTGTGTTCAGACCTGTCCTTCCTCCTAGAACACAACTGTTTACATCCTATCATGGATCTTCCAAATTCTCCTAGATCCAACCAAAGAACTATCCCGAATCAAGCCTGGATTTCAAAGCTTCCTCTAGAATCTTGTGGAGGACTCTTGAAACTCCCCGTTCTACTGGAACAAAAAAATGCTGAGTTCTTCTTGAGGTCTATGCTTTCCACAAGTCTAGAACTCAGTAGTCTAGAGACAGTACAATCTATACTAGAGCTCCAAGGATCTTCTCGATCTAACAATATAATCCCCAACGTCTTCAAGAATCGAGCCTAGATTTCAAGGCTTCATCTAGAATCCTCTAGAATAAGCCCTGGAACTACAATACTTCTTGTAGAACACCTGGACTCCCAAATTCTTTGAGACCAAAGTCTAAAACCCCTTCTTATACCCTTGGATCTAGAGCTTGATTTATTTTCTAGAACCAACGCTTTTTTTCCAACTCCTCGTATATTCTAGATCAGCTTCTTGTAGTTCCAATCCTGTCCTCTATAATCCTTGTAGAAGATCTGGAACTTACTTTTGACTTTTTCTTGAACTGTTTCCTTTACAACCGAACTCTTCCTCGAGAACTCCTTTTCCTAGAACCGAGTCTAGAGCACCTGAAATATTCTAGCATCAAACCTAGACCTTCAGGTCCCTCTTGAAATGTCTGAACGCTCAGTGCATTTACATGGCAGAGAATTCCAGATGTTAGCTTCCAACAGTTTGGAGCTGTGGACGTTTTGTTTACATTGGAGATTTTATTCAGTGTTTCTTACTGCATCATTAATAAACAAAAGAAGTAGAAGTCAGGGTGTTTAAATCAAATCAGATGTGTGCCAAAGATGTACTTTTTCCAAAAATGACTTGTGTGTTTACATGAAGGACTACTGAACTCGCCCGTCCTGTAAAATTCTGCCTATTCATTGACAAAAAGTCACCACTGAGATGTGGTTTAAGATGACACAGCACATTATTGAGAATTATGAGATTATGAGAGGATGGTGACGGCTACTATTTTACCAAAAACAGACTGATGATATTTAGCATGCTGGGTGGATGGTTTTTGGTCTGTTATAAGCTTCTGCATGGACCTTAATTCTGATGGGTTAATATGTTTTTATAAAAAGCAGAAACAAAGTGTACTAATAGACATATTTTGTGAACCATGTTTTATAATGTATTATATAGGGAATGGTGGTTTAAAATAGCTATAAACTTTTTGATTGTTGACCTTTCATTTGACTCTCTGGGCTCATTTACCAGCCAACGCAGAAATGCACATTTGTTAAAAAATAAACTTGCTTGCTTCCATGCATCTGCCATTTGAATTTCCATAAGCTGAACATGATCATAAATGGTTGTTTACAGAGTTGATGGAGTAAACTGGGTAATTATTACTTCAATGATGAATTGCTCAGGCAGCAGGAGAGTGTGGTGAAAGATTCCCGCTTTGTTATGAATCAGGATATTTACTATTTTGTACTTAAGAAAGTTTTCTAAGATGATTGTTGGCCATGAAAATGCACTGGTTTGACATGATTACTGATTAACACAATACTGTTTGCAGGTGAAAACCACATAACTCCAAATTTAATTTCAATGTAGCATTTCGAGGGATTGTTCACTTATAATCAAAAAGATTCTTTAAGGCTCATTTTCCAATAATATCACTCTCAAAAGAGAAAACCAAAACACCCAATAAGCTGGCATTTTTGGAGATACAAGGTTTTCACCTGGCAGCAGTGGTACTGAGATGTCTTACATTACGTGGCATGTGCCGTACTTGTACATTGTTCTGCTTTTGTCTTTCCATTCTGTCTACATATCCAAACAGGAGCACAAATACAAATAAACCCACAACAGTGATCTACTCCTCCGTCTCTCTTTCTCTGTGTCAGGAGCTCATGAAGGGACAGAGGGGGCTTGCATGGAGGGGGGATGACCCAGAGGGGCTGAAGACTTGCACAGTACACACACAGAGCACACACACATCTACACACTGTGATGAAATCAAAGCTGTAAAGTCAGAACGCAGAGAGGTGGACAGCAGTATGCGGTCAGTGGAGGCGTGTCATAGCCTGGTTCTGCCATCAGCTGGAGAAGTTCTGGTGAAACCCGGAAGTCCTCTAGAAACAGCAGCAACCGTAGCCAGCAAACACACACACTCTCCAACCAGTATGACACCAGCAGAACACTCAGAGGCCTCAGAGCCTCCAGCCTCCCCCGCCCACACACACACACACAGGCCACAGGACAACACCGAGGGCCTGCGTCCTGCAGACGCCCTGGTAAGCAAAAAAATAGAAAAAAAAAACAAAAAAAAACACTCACCGTCCTGCACTGTAAAAAAAAAAATCTGTTTAATTTACAGTAAAATACAGGCAGCTGTAGTTGCCAGAACATCACCGTAAAAAATACAGTGAGCGTACGTAAATGTAAATATCAGCAAAAACTGTAATTTATACAGAATAATCCCATTACTTTTAGGATAATTGTTTCATCATGGTATTTCTCCATTAACTTTACATGAAAATTTTATATTTTTACAGCAAAACTGTGTGTTTTCTACAGTTTATGGCGGTAGAATTTAAAGTTTTATACTATTGTTTAATTTACAGTAATTAAAAGTATCTACTACGGTGATGTACAGTGTTTAATTTTACGACCTATTTCTGATGCAATTTGACAGCTTTTTACTGTAATTTAAACAAACATTTTTTACAGTGTGGTTCCAACATGACACAAACAAAAGCCCCGTCCTCCTCCTAACCCTCTAACTGTGCAGACTGGTCCCCCCCAAAAAAACGTCAATATAGGGCGTTTGTACAGCAAAGTACGATTAATATTAGACTTTCCTCTGCCACTTTTTTGCTGACAGAGTAGTAAAGATTGACAGTGATGTGGAGTTTAAATGGCGAACAAATGGCGGACTTTCAGGCAGGAGAACGGGGTCGTGTCCCATGTGAAGACAAATGTAAACTTTTTTTCCCGTAACTTACATTTTTAAGGTAACTTCCGTGGCTCACGTCACCCTCGTAACTACTGGCATTTATGTGCATTTATTTCTTGTTTAAACTGTATTTTATATCGCCTAACAAAGAAGGTTTTGCCATTAACCTAGGTTACTGGTTTTGTAGCATAAATTCAAAGAAACTGCAGCTTTTTTTTACCACCACGAGCCGTATATGTATGTAAATTGACGCGTGTGCTATTTTTATAACGCTCGTATGTGTGGTTATGCTTGGTGCTGACATTTAGGTTGGAGATCTTGTTGAACGGTGCAGCAGTGGATGCAGAGTTGGGACCAGGCTGCACATAAATTCCTAACTGATGGACTGAGTTGAAAAAAACCCCCCACTGATATTAAATTACAAAATAACCATCTACGTGATTATATGTTTGACCTAGACCTGGGGAATGCTGAATTTCTTACAGTTGCATTTACCTTCAAAGGACCAGTGTGAAGGATTAAGGGGCATCTATTGGCACAAATTAAAAAATAATAACTGTTTTTGTTCGAATATAATTACCTGAAACTAGGAATCATTGTGTTTTTGTGAACTTAGAATCATTTCTGCATACAGAGCGCAACATGTTGCACTACAATGTTTCTACAGTAGCACAGAAGAGACAGATCAACTGCTCAAGAGAAGAGAGAAGTGTATTCAGTTGGTTGCAATATACAATCTCACCACTAGATGCCACTAAATCCAACACACTCGTTCTCCAAAGCATTTTTATTGTATTTTGCATTTACATTTGTGGATAAATATTAATACAGAGCCTTAAAGAGTAGAAGGAGGTCTTTAAATGGGTGATTTATAATATAATTACTAATTTGTGCTTTTAAAATACTTGCTAAAAGTAAGTTATTTGTACTCTTAAAGTAAGAATTTGGCCCATTGAATGACAAAATTATTCTAACATAAATTGCCGTCCAAATTATAAATTATTTTCAGAGCATTGTTATGTATTTTAAGGGCAAATTAGAAATGTGACTGGAAAATGCTATTGAATGAATAGACTTAAAGCTTATCTAAAAAAATGATTAATTTGAGACAAACCTTTATTTAAAATATTCTCCTGTAACGAATAGAAGGCCTATGGAAGCCCGTTCCTGCCAGTATGATGAAAAAAGATCTAAATATCTCAAAATATAAGACATTTATATATTTCTTACTGTCCTAAAAATATTATTTGCAATTCAAAGTCATAATTAAAATAATTTTACAGGTTATTTTTTTCACCTCACGACTAGTTTTTCATCATATTTTTTGTTTTGCTGGCAGAAATGTTCCATGCAGGTCTTTGTATATTTACACGAGATGTCAGTGACATCAAAGCCTGCTGAATGTTTGAGTCGAGTGATTAATCGTGACATTCAAAGCAGGTTTGTTGACTCTTGGTGTTCACCTCCTGTTCAGGCAGCATCAAGTCTTTTAGTTGTTCCCTGGCAACTGTGTGCACAGAGCCACAAGAAAAATCAGTCAGTTGGTGCAGAGTGAGTGAGTCTAAACATGCACCGTGCAAAATGCTGATAGTTCACTCGTAAAGCAAAAAAAAGGGAAGCGGGAGTCGAAATAGTTTTAACCCATTGAGGCCTGAAATGCCTGTAAAACCTCTGGGTGATATTAAAATAAGTTTTTCTGGAAATTCAACAGAAGTGTCAACGCTTCTTCTAAATAATTTAGATTTTTCAGCCTCTTTAGCAGATAGAAATGAAATTCTAAAAGTATTTGAGAGCTTATACAAATACTACAAAACGACGTATCCTCTTTCCAGGCTTCAATGGGTTAAGAAGAGGAAAAGAACAGTTCTGATAGAATGAAAAAAGCAGATGATAGATGGCTACAAGCATTAACAGTTTGAGGGAGAAGTAGGGGAGTGTTTGTGTTCTCTATTTACTGCTTACCTAGCTCACCCGGCCCTCTGACTGAGCTCCAGGCCTCTCTTCTTTCTCTCTCTCTCTCTCTCTCTGTCATGCTCTCTCGCCCTTTACCGTGATAAAGAGTGTCTGTCACTGGAGCCCTGCCACCACTCCAGGAAGTGGTTTTGGCCTGCCTGCCTGCCACAGGTGGGTGGAGCACAGAGGGAAAGAAAGAGAAGAGAAACTAAGAGCACGAGAGAGAGAGAGATAACCAGGCCGGCCGGGAGAGAGACGAGTGAGAAGTAGTATTACAGGTCACAATGATCTGTTTGGATCAATATTAGAAGGACAACCTGTCAGTCTAGAGCTGCAGTTTGCTCAGGACCCAGCTCAGCTCCTTCCTCCGACCCTGACTGTGACTCTGGAGCAGAGAGGTTCAGCTGGGTGTGTTGTGTTTGTGTCCCAGGCCCTGGAGGAGCCCCAGCCTGGGCCCCGCCCCCGTGCAGGTGTCCTCCATGTGTGCCTGGAGAGAGCCGGCCAGCTGGAGCTGTGGCTGCAGAGAGCCCAGAGGAGCCTGGTAGCCGGCGGAGCTGCTGCTGCCGCTTCATCCACCATGCAGGACAGCGTGGAGCAGCAACTACTCACCTGTCAGGTAAGCCCCGCCCACCAGGAAACCAGGTCACTCCCAGGGTTTTCAGGTCACAAGACGTCTACGGGGAGTTCAAACTGGGTTGAATGAGGCGGGAAAGTGAATATTTTTAGATATACAGGTTACATATATCTGGTATTTTAACACTATTTCACTAAGTGTGTTTTAATGTGAAACAAGTTTGAACTACATTCAAGTATAAGTGCAACAAATAGAGTCTGATTATTTAAACTGGTGACAATATTAAAGGGGAAAACTAAACAGAGTTCTATTATATTGGCTGTTATAATTAAATAAATAATAATAATAATAAATAAACTATTGTGCTTAAATGAAAATAGATTTTTTTTGTGTATTGTGCGTCAGTTAGCACTGATATAACAATAAAAGATTACTCTAATAAATAATTGGATAAATCCAAGAGAGAATTTCTTGAGTTTTAAAGACTAAGACTAAAAGACAAAAGACTAAGACTAAAGAGGTAAATATGTTGTTAATTCACAAAATATCATGTTGAAATTTTTCATTTCTTGTAAACAGGAAAGGATTTTCTCTAAACTGTTTCTGCAGAGTTAGAAGAACATTGTTGTCTACAATATCACTGAATGCTGCAGCATCAACACTTGTTTTATTGAATTAGGGGCTTGGACCAAACATTAAAAACTGCTCAAGACTGAAACTTTATGTCCACATACTTCTGGCCATTTATTGTCTCATTGATGCAGCATCAGCAGTTCCGCTCAGTGTTTGAGTGACAACTAATCTCTCTGAATGGAAAGCAAAATATCAAACATCTCAAGTCATCTCAAGTTACAAACTCAGACCTTAAACTATCAAATCATCTTGTGCAGTCTGAGATCGTAGTCCCGCCTCTGTCTGGCCTGAGGATAGTTACAGTCATAGGTCACTGCTGACTTCACAAACTTTTTAAATTCTTACAAGAGCCAAATATGATTCATGAATAGCTTCCAGATGGTTGCTGACTCGTCCAGATCTTGCAAAATGTCAGCTCGCCACAGAAGCAAAGTTGTGTCATGTTTTGTCTGTAAAATCTAACTTCCATGTTTGTTTTGTTGCTGCCTCACATATGATGTAAGACATTAATACACATCAGCTCTAACAAGACAACTCATTCATGTCTGTGAGCTGTAAATGTGTCTGACTGGCTCCTCCAGCAGCTGGAGGTTATAGATTTGGCTCATAGGTCAGCCATCCGTTTGGTTTTACTATCTCTGATAGCGCTGATAACACAATAAAGCCGACAGCGTCTCCTCTGACGGCTGTAAACAACAGTCATATTAGAATATGTGGCGTGTGTTCTTCCTTATTGCTCAGAGGGGTGAACATTGCATCAACATCAGTGTAATTAAGTACATTTACTCAAACAAGTACAAGTTTGAGGTATGTTTACTTGAGTATTTCCATTTTATATGACTTTATACTTCTACTCCACTACATTTTGAGGCAAATATTGTACTTTTTATTCTTTTCAGGTTGAGATTTAACATAAAAAATGATACATTTACAGTGATTAGACATTAATTATTTAAATTAAACCTCATAACACTATATTGGGTAGTTAAAATGTATCTACAAAACAATCTGAGGCCATTCTGCATAACTAATATAATTTTACTTTTGATACTTTAAGTACATTTTGATGCTGATACTTTTGTACTTTTACTTCAGTAAGTTTTGAATGCAAGACTTTAAGTTGTAGTGGAGTAATTTCACAATGTGGTATTAGTACTTTTACTTAAGAAAGGGGTCTGAATACTTTTTTCCATCACATACGAAAACTCTCTGAGAGAAAAACCCACATTTTAGAATTTAATTCCATTAACATGCGTAACATAATCTATTTACTCAACAATCTCTGTATTTTGAATTGTGTCATTAATATTTTCTGAAATTACTTAAAATATAATCAAATTTTAATTCCATAGTTTTAATCATAATGTCAGCAAATCGTCAGTAAATCGTCAGTAAATCGTCAGTAAAGTATCAGCGTTCCTGGACACCAACTTGTCTCAGTGAGCAGAGTTCATTAACCGTCTTCTGCTCTGATTTTATTACCTCTAAAGTTTTCTTGTCCTCTGTCATTGTAAACCTTTTGATATACAATAATGCTCTAGTTACAGTAGGCTATGACCTGTTCTCACTGTGTTTACTTTCCGGACCCAGAAAACAAATTACTTTTAGATTTCACTGTTTAACAAACCAGATGCAGCTGCAGGTATTTGCATGGAGGGCGCGGTGCAGAGGTGGTGACCAAACTGACAAATAGACTCAGAAATCAACTCATCAAAAGTTTGGTTCACTTTCTAAGTTTCAATGCTCATTTCTGGACAGGTAAATACCTGTATACATGGAGATAGACAGCAAAATATGAATTTAAAAAGATAAAATCAATAAAATCAATCAATCAATCAATAAATAGGTTTATTATTATTATTATTATTATTATTATTATTATTATTATAATTATAATAATTATAAATGAATACAATCAAAATAAAAGGATGAAAAACATAAATAAAAATTACTCTAAGGTGGAAAAGTAAAATGTGTTAATGAAAAATTATACATGTAGAGATAGATATCCATATTAAATATTAATTTAAAAATATTTGATAATAAATAAATAAATAAATAGGTGTATTCATAATAAGCAAAATGATGAATTAAAAATATAAAATGTAAAAATTATATATAATATATATATTATATGAATTAATTATAAATTATTAAATATATTTAAAAAAATCCAAGTTAAATTTATAAGCTAAAAGTCATCCTTTATTTCCCAAACTTTTTTAGTTCTTTCAGATTTATCTCTTGCTCTGTCCCGGGATCACATGTCCCAACATAAATATTCTCTGATAATATGATACCATGATACCTGACTTGAAGACTCTGTGGCTAAAATGTATACATGGAGAGATTAATTGAATAATAAATATTCATTTAAAAATATTTGATTGTTAAATAAGTAAATAGGCATGATAAAAATAAATTTAAAAATTAATTAATAAAATACAAATACAATTTGAAAAATTCAAATTAATCCAAGGGGAAAATCTAAATAAAACATATTAAATAAAAATTAAGTAAAAAATAAATAGAACAATTTTTTTACAGCACTTGATAGCTGACACTTCCTCAAAACTTGGCTTAAAAGTTCTACACATACTTAGATCTACTTTGATATTTTGACATGAGTAAAATGTGTCGTTCATGTTGGATATTTGACGGTTGGAGATGTGAGTGTTTCAGTGTTTGTTGTAATAGTTTCAGTGAATGGAGTCGTGTCTCACAGGCTTCATTATTGTGTCTTCATTCAAAGCTTTGGCAGCTTTTTCCCTCCCAGGATTCACTCTGCTGACCCACACAGTGAAACTGGAGCCTCCATTAAAGTTTCAGCGGTTAAACTCGTCCCACGGTCACACGTCACCTTTCAATGAAGCTTTGTGGGCAAACAAACACAAACTGATGAGATCTCTTCTGACATTCAAATGTACTAAAGAGGCTCGTTCACAGAGAGAATAAACACATCTGAACGTTATATCTCTGCAGCATTCACACCTGACCTTAGATCCTTTCACACAGCTGGAAGTAGTTCAACCTCAATACACACAGAGGGCAAAAAAGCCACTTTGTGCCATTTATATTCTGCAGAGGCCACAAGAGGAAAGTGAGAAAAATGTCTGATCTAATTTGTTTTCTATTCGGTTTTTACTTAAAAACAGCTAAAAAAAAAAAAGAAAAAAGGTTCGCAACGATACATTTTCTAACTTAAAAAATGTTGAACTGTAACAGGTTAATGTACGTCATGCTGTTCTGAGTTTGTAGTGTTTGATTTTAATACATTTCTTATTTTATTTTATAATTTTGCTTCATTAAAATTGTATTGGTATATATGTTCTTTGTAAGTAAGTTCTCATCTTAAAAAATACTAAAATAAACAAGTTATTTTTTCTAATTCACAACAAGTAAAAAAAAAAGTTTTAGTGTGGTGAAAAAACTTTCAATGAACCAACAAAAAATACAAGTATTACACACAAAAACTTTAGGAGTCATAAACAGGAGAGACTGAGTTTCACTGTTCGCCCTGTTCAGTACGTGAGCTAGATAGATAGATAGATAGATAGATAGATAGATAGATAGATAGATAGATAGATAGATAGATAGATAGATACACTGTAAAAAAGGTTTGTAGAAATAACAATAAAACACTGTCAAATACATCAGAAATAGGGCATAAAATGAAAAATTGTATATCACTGTATTAGACGCTTTTAATTACCGTAAATCAAAGAATAGCACAAAACTTTTACTTTTTTTCTGTCATAAACTGGAAGAAACACACAGGTTTTAGGTAAAATATAACATTTTCATGCAAAATTTGTGGAGAAATACCATGATGTATGAATTAATGACACAATTATCCTAAAAAAATAACAGGATTATTCAGACTAAATCACAGTTTTTGCTGATATTTACATTTAAATTTAGAATAGAAAATCCACTCACTGTAATTTTTACGGTGAAGTTCTGGCAACCACAGCTGCCGGTATTTTTCCCTAAATTAAACAGATTATTTTTTACAGTGTAGATAGATAGATAGATAGATAGATAGATAGATAGATAGATAGATAGATAGATAGATAGATAGATAGATAGATAGATAGATAGATAGATAGATAGATAGATAGATAGATAGATAGATAGATAGATAGATAGATAGATAGATAGACTTTATTTATCCCAAGCTGGGAAATTACAGTGTAGCAGCAGCATTACACACAGAGACAATGACAACACAATTAAATAAAAAGAACAACCTAGGCATACTTACAAGCAATAAAATATAAAAATACAATAAAAATACAGTAAGTGTCTAAAGAAGGAGTATGTATTAAGGAGTAGAATAGAATTCCAGTGCAGAATAAATATGAATATACAGTATAAAAATAAAAATGTTGGTGCTATGAAACAAATAAGGTGCAATGAACAGTGTGCATAAAAAACACATAAAGTTCTGTGTGTGGCTACAGGAGATGTTCCTGGAGATCGAGCAGAAGGTTTCCGGCTTGTCGGCAGCTGACCAGCAGCAGGACGAGGCGGCTGAGCTGCTCTCCTCCAAACTGGAGCTGCTGAAGGCCAACCTGGTCTCCTTCCAGCAGATCCTCCAGGACAGACAGGGAGAGGAGAGAGGCAGCGGCCAGTCAGAGCTGCAGGAACAGGTACATCAGTCTGAGAAACCAGATATGAAACGACATGGTGCATAAATAACACATGGAACAAGTTTCAATTACACATGGGAGCCCATTTCTGCCAGTGTGATGAAAAAAAGATGCATCAGGCAATGAGAAACTTATTATATCAAACTATTGCTCTTGTGAGATAGTTTCTCATTATTTTCAGATACTAAGTCAAACTTTTACACTGTTTTCACACGGATTTCGCTACAGTGCAAGTTAATGACAGTCATATCCCGTGGCTGTTCCATGGATATTTGTTCCTATTGGTTTGTTCCAAGTCACGTGACTTTCAAGGTCCCGGCGGTCAGAACAAAAAACATGGCGGACAGTTCTCTCATTTTTTGTGAAAAAAAATCAATATTTTGACTTAGTTTCTGCATAAAAATGGATTTTGATCACATATCTAGCAAGAAATATATGTTTTATTTTCTAAATATTCACTCAGTGAATGTACATAATCACTTTGTATGTTGGAATAGCCACGGGATAAGACTGTCATTAACTTGCATTGTAGCGAAATCCGTGTCAGTTTCACGGAAATTTGAGTGATTCTGTGGCTATTCCACGGATTTTGAGTTAAGCGAATCCGTGGCTATTTCACGGATTCCTGTGAGACCAGGTTCGTTATGAAGACAAAGGACATAAAAAATAACTGATCATGTTTGTCTTTTTTAGTAGGACATTAAATTAGCTCGTCTGAGACTCGGCTTACCTGAGATTCAGCCTCTTCCACACTTGACTTTACATGACAAAAACATTCAGCTCTCAAACTTCAACAATAAAATTCTACTAAAACATATCTGAGACGGTTGTGAAAAAAACTCCTCTAAACACAGGACAGGCAGATCTTTAAGCTTTAGCACTGAGAGTTGAAAGACTTTCATTTCATTTTATTTGCTCAGTTCCTGCAGGTATGAAACTAAACAGACCTGCTGAAACCACCAAACGGGCCCTTGGTTAATTTGCAAACATGTTAATAATTACCAGGGAGGGACTTTGCCACATGTGCACCAGCTGATAGCAGAAACAAAAACACTGTTTTACATCTTTTTAATCCTGTAAACTAAAAAAAAAAAGGAAAATAATATGACTGTGGATATGACTGTCATTAACTTGCATTGTAGCGAAATCCGTGTCAGTTTCACGGAAATTTGAGTGATTCCGTGGCTATTCCACGGATTTTGAGTTAAGCAAATCCGTGGCTATTTCACGGATTTCTGTGAGACCATGTTGTCATAACATGTCTTCAAGGTGATGATCTTTTGCTCTTTCTGTTTGTCTCTTCTTTATCTGTTCCTCCTCTGAAGCCAGAGCCTCGGCCACAGCGCCCCCTGCAGGCTAGGTTGCAGCGCAGCAGCAGCGTTCAGGAGATCTTCTCCTCACCCAGAAACAAACTGCTCAGACAGAGCAGCCTGCAGCAGCAGAAGGTAGGTACTGGGTTCTGCTGACTGCTTAGATATTTAGAGGTTTGACTGACAGTTTGAAGGATGACTGAAGTTAATATCAATGTCATGTCTTTAAATTTGACCAATATAAGAACATCGTGACAGTGAAAGTCTCCACTGAACTCTGAAATACCTCATGTAATATAAGATCTCAAAGGGATGATTTGTATTTTTTGTGGGGGTTGTCTGAGGTACCTGTCCATAGTCTGTGTATTACCCAGTGGCTGGCGGTGCATTTCACACTTAGGCCTTCAGTGATGTCCAACTTAGTCAATAAATACCTTTCATTATGCCAGCATTTATAACACCAGGACTGGAGAGTAGTTAGAAACACACTTAAGCACTACGAGGCATTGCATCACCTCAGTTGTGTACAAAATGGGCTATTATCCGGCGCATCAGCAATTAAAACATATCTGATATGCTACTGTCAAAACTTAAAAATAAAAGGGTCTTTAAAGTTATCTTTCCAAAAAGTTTTATTAAATGAGTCCACAAAGAATATGCAAGCTTTAACAAGATTGTACAATACATTGCAAAATCGCAGTTTAATATCAGAAAGACACTAACAAGACGGCCATACTTTGGCGACAGCGACACAATAAACAAGTCTCTTTGTGAAAAAACGTTTTCATGTCAAAACGTGACGTATCAGGACTTTCTGTGACCTGTTGCTTTGAGTACAACCACACAGCTGCGCCAATGCGCCAGATTATTACCACTGGTATTACCTATAGATAGCAGCCGGCATGCCTCCAGTCTGGAGATGCAGGCAGAAAAAAGAAGCTAAGCAGATACATTTATTTTAGCCACCTAAAGAAATCTGTATTAGTTTATTTGTACACTATATTTAGAACATTTTTACCTCTTTACTTCGCTGTCTGACAGCCCTGTGTAAGTTTACACAAAAGGAGCTGAAGCTGTTAATGCTTTCTTTAAAGCCACCAGACTCCATTGACAAAAACACTAATTTCACCTCAAAGGACACAGTAGTTGCTGTTCTGCTGCTTCCTCAGATCAGTTGGATACTTTGTGTTATTGTGTAACTTTGGTGACCAAAACTAACTCTTTAAAACACCAAAGTCACATAATACTAGTAATAATATAGTAGACCAGCAGCCCAGTGTTCTGTGAGCTTTTCTGAGAGCTTGTAACAGCTTGTCTGTGGTGCAGGAGTTGGAGCAGGAGCTGACGGAGCAGAGAGGACTGACTCAGGCCATCGCCAGGCAGGGCAGCCGGGCTCGACTCCACAGCCAGGACTCAGAGGAGCAGAGCCAGCCGTCACCATGGTAACACATCACTGTTAGAGCTTCATATACATGTTTTCAATATGTATTTTTAGTTTATTTATTCTTTGTTTTACCTACACAGTAATATATCTTTATTTTCAGAATCAGAATTAGAAATACTTTATTGATCCCCAGAGGGAAATTGCTTTGATATTTGACATATTATATATTTGATATTTGCTTGATAGTTGCTGCTGTATAAGAATAGAATAGAAAGTAGTTCTGTGTATAAAATAAAGTTACATGCTACACTAAATATACAACAATATAAATACAAATGCAAGTCTTAATAGATATCTTTAAGTAAATAAAGATGATACATTTGAAGTATATATATATATATATATATATATATATATATATAGAGAGAGAGAGAGAGAGAGAGAGAGAGACAGAGACAGAGAGAGAAATATAGATATGGAAATATAGATATGTTCAAATAGAAATAAAATAGAAATATGGAATACATTTGAAGTAAATAGAGATTTGTACAAAATAATAGAAATATAGAAATAGAAATATAGATATGTACAAGTATATGTAACAAGTTTTACCAAGTTTTGTCCCTTATTGAGACATAAAAATCAGATTTTTATGGTTAGGTCAAGATTTCAATCAAATCAACTCGTTTTCACTGAATTTTCAAGAAATCAGTGTCTGTACTTGGAACGAAAGAGGACCGAATAAAGCTGGAGTAGAATTAAGATAAATAATACAAAAAAATCTTGTTTGATCCTCTCAGATAATTTTGCAATTAGATTTAAAATAATTTGACAATTCAGAGAGAGAAATAGTTATAAAATTCAATCTCCACCTTCCACCCATCAAAAGCTGCTGACAGAAAGAGAGACAGCTCAGGAGAGAAGAGAGGAAGATGAAGTTTTAATTTTCAGCCTCTTCTCCCCCGCAGGTGGCCTCCTGCTGCTCCTGATGTGGAGGAGGACTCGGCTCAGAAGAAGTGGGATCGCCTCCACAGTCAGCTGCTGGCGCTGGAGGAGAGCTGGCTGCTTCCTCCCTCCGAGGTGAGGCCTTCATCGTGACAGCTGAAGTGCTTGATTATCACTTTTCAAACACAAAAGGAGAAAGGGAAAATCGGTGTCCTCGCCGCGCCTGATTATCACCTTCTCTGAGCAGAAGGCACTTTGTTGTGTCTTTGGTGTTATGGGGACTCCCGCAGGGCGTGATGAGAGTTACGTGTGTCTCCGACTTCTGATGTTTTTCTCTCTCTGAAGGTGACAGACTCATCTGAGAGGCGTAGTGATCGAACAGCAGGACACATGATTGGCACACAAACCCTGACAGAGCTCCGAACCCACAGCAGCCACCTGAGGGAGCTGGGACTCACCGCCACAGAGCCCCCGAGTCAGGTACGCCATCATTACCAGGGCTGGTTATCAGAGAATATGTATGTGGGGACATGTGATCCCTGGACAGAGCAAGAGATGAAGAGAGAAGCATAAAAAGTTTAGGAAGTAAAGGATGATTACGTTTAGAGAAGATTTGTGCAGCACAACAACAGCAACAAAAAACCCACAACTTAGTCTCAGTTGTGCAGATCTTCTGCAAGTTCTGATTAGAAATAAAGTTAGCAGAAAATGAAAGTGGGTCTGCGTGCTCGGATGGAATCCCTGGCATGTTGTTTTTATCATCGCTCGCCACAGGAAACACATTTTGACATCACACAACAAACATGAAAGATGGCCTGTAGGAGTGATGCTGGACCGATGAAGAGGTGTTGTGTGATATCAGCCTCCTCCTCTTCCTCCTGATTCATGCAGCATGTCAACAGTCTGACTTGTTAGCATTGTATGAATCTGTCTTTTGTCAGATTTTGTTAAAGCAACTCCAAGAAACTTTCATTTTGTGCTGATTTTGGCGCCCCCTGTGGACAAAAGTGGTAGTGAGTGAAAGAAAGTATGCATCTTGTTTTTAATACTTAATTGATTGCAGGATGCATAGTGAGGAGGTAATGCCTCTATTTGTGGCAATGTAATATTAATAACTGTCCTATTATTATGGTGAAACAAAGAAAACCTTATTTTAGCCACCAAGCATACTTTATATTTTGATTCTAGGCCTCTGCTGAGGACAGCTCCCACCAGACGCTTGATGAGGGTTTGTTTCATGTGCTGCACGGAGCGTCTCTGTCCCTGTCCTCCGTCAACAACCTGCTGCACTCGTCTGCAGGGACGACACACGAAGAAGACGCTGAGTACAGGCTGCTGCAGCTGCAGGTGGGACACACACGCTCAGAAAGTGCAACAAAAGAAATACTTTTTTCTTGTCTAACTCTAATGCATTAGTGATATGTACATATTGCTGCTACAGTCAGAACTATAACCAGACAACACTGTAGGTTTTTCGTTGCATTTACTTACCTGTACACAGGCATCTGCTTTAACAACAGTGGTGAAGCAAGTTAAGTTGTTTGACTGTGAGGTGAAAAGTTCGACTAACCTGTCAGCATTACAAACATATTTATATTAATTAACTGACAAAGACCCAGATAAACCTGAACAAATACAAAATAGGAAGTTTGTGAAATCTTGGGAGGTGAAGTATGGTAAATCATAATCATAATAATAATGTAATACTTATTTATACTTAGTGTAATGAAGTTTTTGTTCTGTTA
This sequence comes from Centropristis striata, assembly GCF_030273125.1. Lineage (NCBI taxonomy): Eukaryota > Metazoa > Chordata > Actinopteri > Perciformes > Serranidae > Centropristis > Centropristis striata. The sequence goes on along the minus strand of NC_081532.1, from coordinate 33,559,452 downwards.
TGTCATATTGTCATTATTAGGCTGGCATTGGTCTCCTTTTGAATGGTGATCTCCTGAACTTTTCTCTTAGGTCACCGTTTGTCACAAACATCCAGCCTTATTATTATTATTTTTTTTTTTTGGTGAAATAGCTCAACAGCTATTAAAAGGATTTCCATGAAATAAGTTCCAAACATACGATCCATGCATTCATTTGGTGATCGTTAACTCTATATTTCACACCATCATTCAGTTCAATTTTTAATTTTTCCAATCTTAAATTCTTGCCAAACTTATGACATGACCAGTCGCAACTGCACTTTCTGTTAATGCCTTCAGCCTCGCACTGCCATGAGCATGACTGTTGTTTATGGAAATACAGATTAATTTATATATAAATAATTAGTTACAACCCTAACTAAAAGATGCATTTCTAGTGGAATTTTGTTCTACATAACATATTTCAATTGTGGACATGTAAACAAACAAAATGAGAGTTATGCATGTAACTACGGTTCTATGAATTCTGGATGACGGCCAGAGGCGGTGCTTAAACTGGATATTCCATCTTGTGCATGCGCAGTTCGAGCAGTTATACCAACAAAGTCCCAAAAAAAACCAAGCGGGGTGAGGCAGCTTTCAGTTATTCTGCTCCTCACCTGTGGAACAAACTACCTGTAGATCTGAGGTCTGCCCAAACGCTCAGCTCCTTTAAATCAGGACTGAAAACACTATTGTTTACTGAAGCGTACTCTTAACTTTAACACTTATCTGCTCTACTCTACTGCCCTTACTTTTTAACTACACAATGTTTGACTTGTGCTTTTTATTATTTTATCTCTTTTTTTTTATCCTGCTGTGTCTTATTTTATCCTATTTATATTTTTATTTCTATTTCTCTGTTTTAATTGACTGTTTTCAATTGTGTCTTGCTGTTTTTAATATTTTTGTAAAGCACTTTGAATCACCTTGTGTTGAATTGTGCTATACAAATAAACTTGCCTTGCCTTACCTGTGACCCCTGGTTGACTCGGGAACATCTTATTAAGCAAACTCTCTTTAATTAAACTTCTCATGATTGTTCTCAGAGTCTGTCAGCAGAGCTTGCTGACCTCGGCAGCGTGCTGGCCTCTCAGGGGTCAAAGGTCAGCCGTGCCCTGGGCTTAGTGTGTGCTGTGCAGTGTGTGGACGGACTGTGCAGAGTTCTTCCTGTGGTCCAGGCGGCGCTGAGCAGCAGAGAGAAGCAGCTCACACAGCAGCAAGAGGAGACAGCCACGCAGCAGGTCACATTTAATATCTCTAACACAGGAACACACTGATCATCTGGAATATTAAATTAATTTAAGTAACATTTAGCAGTAACCCACCTCCTCTTACACCTAACTTATTTATATTACCAGTATTACTGTTAACGCAGTCTTTACGGTTTATTCTGAATAAAACTGTTGTTTGCATGCAGCCGTTTACAGAACGAGTGTTGTGTGTTTAACCAACAGATACGACTAAATGAGTTGCATGCAGCCTCCACTTCTAACCAGGAGACAGTGCAACAGATATTTAATGAATTGAGTGGAACCCTGGGCCTTAATAAACACCTACAGGTACTGTTTCATACAGATAATTCACTTAACAAGCTGCTCTTAATCTGAAAGATCTGAGGGAAGTGAACTAGAGCTGAGAGCTTGATTTATCAAGTATATTAATCACCAACCTTTTGGATAATCAATTGATAATCAAAGTCATTTCTTAAACATTTGTCTGCTTTTCGTTGTTCTATATCATTGAAAACTGAAGATCTTCAAGGAAAATTAATAATAAGAAAAGAGTAGCAAGGAAAACATAACAAAAATTATTTTCTATATGTTAAAAATGGTTGCCGTGTTGCATAATATTAATTTCCAAGCGCAGTTCTCTCTCTTTTAGAATAAATAGATGGATAGATAGATAGATAGATAGATAGATAGATAGATAGATAGATAGATAGATAGATAGATAGATAGATAGATAGATAGATAGATAGATAGATAGATAGACTTTATTTATCCCAAGCTGGGAAATTACAGTGAAATTACAGAAAAGCCAAATTAAAGATTGACCTTAGTTAACATGTAGTCATGAAGGTTTTATTCATAGTGTGTGTGGATATATGTGTGTGTGTGTGTGTGTGTGTGTGTGCTTCCAGGCTGTGGCTCAGGTGCAGGAGTCTCTGCAGCAGCAGGTGGAGCAGGTGAGCTCCCTGCTGGAGGAGGCCGACCGACACAACCGGCCTGTCTCTCTCATCCAGCAGGCCACCAGGCTGCAGGTAAGCTAACTGTTCCTACTGCATCTGGGTGTTTGACATTTGGAAAGTAAACTTCCTCAAAATAATGTGAAATAAATGTTATATCAGTTGCCATGACCATGCTTGAATCTTGAAACTGTGTCTGTGTGCAGGGAGACCTGGAGCGCTCTCTGGGTGGAGTCCTCTCCCGCCGTGAGGAGCTGAAGAACAGCGTGGAGCTGCAGCAGCAGTACGAGCGGCTGGTCCTCAGCCTGCAGGAGCTGCTCGCTCTGGGCTCTGAGCGCCTTGTGCAGCAGCCTGACACGCAGCTCCGCGACAGGGCTCACCTCCAGCAGCAGCTCAGCAGCCACACGGTCTGCAGGACACACAGTTTAGTTTAGTCTAGTTTATTATTAAGATCCCCATTAGCTGCAGCAAAGCCACAGCTATTCTTCCTGGGGTCCAACAGTATCAAATATACAGTTAAAAACACAAAACATAATAAAAATAAAAAATAAAACAAAACAAAAATTATTCACATATTAATCCATATTACACACATTTCTACATATATGTATACATCATTACAAAATCTACTAACACATAATACATATGTTGTATATACACATTCGTTCTACAGCGTATACATTATAATAACACATATCATATATCTATAGAAATATACTACATACATATAAATATACCATGTTTTCTTATTTTGATAAATACTGTTTTATTAATATTTTGAATTGCTTTATGTTAGTGGTGAGTTTGATATTTTTAGGCAGTGAATTCCACTCTTTCATACCTCTATACAGAACCGTGCGCTTGATGCCGTTAGATCTTGCTTTAAGTAATGTAAAGTTACCTACAGCTGCATGTCTGCTGATATATTTATGACTCTCTGCACTAAAAGCAAGGTTTTTAAACAAAATAGAAGGTGCTTTTAGGACAGATATATTTCTAATAACAATTAGCAATGAGTACAATAGTCTGTCTTTGACCAATAACCAATTAAGTTCCTTGTGCATAGAGATAATATTTGTCCTGTAGTCACACTTTAGTATTGTGCGGGCAGCTCTATTCTGTATACAGTGCTTTATATATAAAAGCTTCAAAATATCATCTTTAACATGAGGTGTCCTTTCTCTTTTGTAGAAGTTCTTCCAGTTCCTGGGCCATCATTTTAAGACACTGCAGTTCTTGACCCAGAGGGTCCCGGAGAGTGCCCTCCAGAGGTGGGAGGGTGTCGTGATGGGCCTGCAGGATGAGGTGGCCCGACAGCAGCAGCAGGGACTGGAGAGAGGGACCAGGATGCAGGAAACGTTACAGGTAATGCAATTTATTTATTTGAGGAATAAGTAAGCAGTAAAATAAAGCAGTTAAAGATGAACTAAACAGTGCTTATTCCAAGTTATGCTGCTATGATATTTGAGAGAGAGCACAATGGAGTTTGCAAAATAATAACTATTTTTTATTTAGTGCATCCACCAAAGTCTTGAACTTTTTTGAGATATTTTGCAAACACATGCATTTCATGGGTGAACCTCATCAAAGCATCATTTTTAGAATAAGAAGAATCTTAAAACAAAACAAAACAAAACAGTGAATTGAATTAAACAGAGTCTTGTTTTCTGTCTCAGATGTGGTCTCAGTGGGAGGTGGATAGCGCCTGGTCAGACTCCCTGCTGAAAGCCAAAGAGACTTCATTTCCCAAGATGCACAAAGTGGGGGGTGATTCTGAGGAGCAGACAGCAGAGAAGCTCTCTGTCTACCAGGTAACTGTCATTAATACGTGTGTTCTTTCTGACCGTTGGAGATAATTGTGATTTACCGACACGAGCAGCGAGCTCATTCTGCACCATTCTGTTTGAAGACGGCCGGGCTCGCTCTCCATGTTCTCCATGTTCTCCATGCTCTCCATGCTCTGCGCTCAAAACCTAATTGGCTCAATTAAATACAAGCGAATGGGTTGTTTACTGTAGAGGTACACGATGTTCCTCGGCTTTCATGTGAGTTATTAGCCGAGCGGAGACCTCCAACTAGAATTCATTTTGCTTCATATTCCCTGTTGCTCTGCTGCGGGATTGGAAACGTGTCTGTTATTCATGTGAGATGGACTACAGACGGTGCTGCAGCTCACTCGCTGGTGGTTAATGTGTGTGTGTGTGTAGTAAAAGACGTGAAAGAGCCTCAGATCCACATCAACTCTGGCTGCACTTTTACAAATACATTATTACATTTGTGTTTGTGTACAGATTAAACAAACATGATAGCCTGGCTAACACCAGACTAATCACAAATGAGATTAGTCTGGAAACCAGTCGTTCATTTCTCCGTAGAGGAGGCGTGGTTTACGATCCTCCGGAGCCGTTTATTGGGCGCTTAGAATGTCTATCAAAAGCGTCTGTAGGTAGCTCTTAGCCAATCGTACCAGAAGACGTAGTAGAGCGTCAGAAATTACCTAATAGCTAATAGCCCCGCTACCGTAACGGTAGCGTAGCGCTACCGCTATTAGCCCCGCTACCGTAACGCCGGTGATCTGGCTACGAGCCGGGGGACAGCGGAGCCGCCGAGAGACCTTTCGCCTTTCAACTTTCGCTCTAAACTATTTAAAACACCATCTACAGCTAAAGAGAGTTTCGCGTCTGCAGCAGCCATGTTGGATCCGTAAGAAAACTACAAGCTTCCGTCTGCCGAGTAGTACGCGTCATCGTCTTGCCGTCCCTCCCCGTTCTGTGATTGGATCCTAAAACAGGGCTAAGAAAGCTTCCTGGTTGCCAGACTGCCTGGAGGTTCGAAATGAAATTCAAGCGCGCAAGGCAGTCTGGGTATACCCAGGCTACAAACATGATACAATGTGCTAATAATTTAGCTTTAGAGGCTAATTTTTAACTCTGGAGTTGTACTGAACTCTCAGCAAAAAAGCAAAAAAAACCATCAGACATCTCCTTAAAAACATTTTCTCATTAGCTCTAGCTGCAGCTTGTGCAATGTAAGAATTTTCTTATGTTTTTTCAGGTTATATTGAAGTATGCAAATGCATAAAAATAATGCATGCATTTGAGGGTGACAGACCTAAAGTTCATTAGAATGAAACTAATGAATTTAAGTACAAAGTACAGAAACTGTAGCATCAGGAATCTGACATGTGAGCATGTTAAATTACAATCCTGAAGATCTCTGTTTTGTTGTCTTTAATGGCACCAATGGTGTTTTTGGATGTCACTTTCACTCATTTTTTTTTTAAAGTTTCATCACTTGCAGCCATCACTCTTTGTTTGTTCTGACAGTACACCACCACTTCCTAATTAATGAATTGAGGAGTGAGGTTTTTGTTTTAGGTCCATTTACTCTGGGAAATGTCGGCATGGAAACACACTGGATGGGCTATAGGATAGCTCGTTTTTTGATAGATATCAACTTAACATACTTTATTTAAATGGAAACCAGTTAAGTGTTAAACTCAGAATATACATTTTAAATCTGTCTGAGTCTGAAATGGTATAAAATGACTGTGTTGGAGTTTGGATGTGATTTGGAAAGGTTTTATTATACTTGTACGTGTTTGTGTCGTGATTTAATATATTTCTCATCGTGTGAAATTGGTGTGAAATTCTCGGATATGTCTGTGTTGCTGTGTGAAGTTATGTGAGGTTGTGTAAACTTGCCTGTGTGACAGGAGCTGTGTGGCGTCCTGGAGGGGAACAAGGCTCGATTCAGCCGGATGCTGGAGGCGGGGCTCCGGCTGCAGGAGGCGGGCTGCAGAGGAGTGGGCGTGTCCACCAGCGAGCTGGAGACACGATGGAGAGTCCTGAAGGAGAAGGTGGAGCAACAACGCACCAACACAGACAGGAACAGGAAGCTGAGGAGCAGGTGAGACATAAACAACCTCTCCAAGAGTTAGAGCTTAATCTAGAAGTTAATGTTAAATGTTTTTGAAAGGTTAGATTTGACTTGCATTTTGAAATGTTATTGAAAATATTCTTCTGTGTACACTGTAAAAAATGTTTGTAGAAATAACAGTAAAACACTGTCAAATACATCAGAAATGGGGCGTAAAATTAAAAATTGTACATCACCGTATTAGACACCATTAATTACCGTAAATCAAAGAATAGCACAAACCTTTTACTTTTTCTGTCATAAACTGGAAGAAACACACAGTTTTGCTGTAAAAATATAACATTTTCACACAAATTTATGGAGAAACACCATGATGTGTGAATAAATGACACAATTACCCTAAAAATAATAATTATTATTCAGTCTAAATTAGTTTTTGCTGATATTTACATTTAAATTTAGAATAGACAATCCACTCACTGTATTTTTTACAGTGAAATTCTGGCAACCACAGCTGCCGGTATTTTTCCGTAAATTAAACAGATTATGTTTTACAGTGGTGAATATTTATCTTTCATTATGATATAGATATTACGTAAAAAAAACAGTCAAATAAATGTATTTCTAATCATTAAATGCACACAGCATTTAATGATAAAAGGCACCTGATAAGAAGGCTTCATGAATCTTAGATGTGACAGTTTGATTTAAATAAAAATGATTCAAATGACTCTGTTTTCTCATAGATTTGTGTTTTCCCCCCACCAATAACCAGGTTCCTTCGTGACTCTGCTGTGCTGGCTGCCTGGATGGGCGGGGCTAGAGAGGTGATTGACAGATGCAGTCAGCTCTCAGCGGAGGAGGCGGCCGATGATGAACAGAGCCGGGAGCTCTACCTGCAGTCTGTGGTGAGACAGGTTCAAATAACAAACTCCACTTGGAAAATCAGCAATTTAACCCATAAGAACCCAGACCCAGTTATCCTAAAAGGATGTGTTCTATAAGTTAACCACATAAAACACATTTCTGATGTTTTTGCCAAAGATCTGCGATGTGACATATGAACGTTACATTGGCCGTTTATGGTATTTATGTTTATGATATTTCTTATTTTAAAATAGAAAAAAAATAGGCAAATTGGTGTCTCTGTAAGCAGAAAATGTGTATTTTTCTTTTGCATCTCCATAACAAATATCAAAATTGTGACTTTAATTTGTTCAGTTCCCTATTAACGGTTTAGAATTGTTAAATGGGTTTAAACTTAGCCAAGTAACAAAAAAATAAGCTTTTTAAAATTAGCTACTTTTTCACATTTCTATTCCCAGTCACAGCTACATTTTGGAGAAGTCACTTCCTGTTAAAGTCACATGACCACCACACCAGGGTGTTGAGTATACATCACTTAGGGATTTAATGAGTTAATGTGAAGCATAAAGCTGAATATGGGAGATTATAGAAGATTTAAAGTGTTTGTTACACGGGTGTCACCACGGGTTCTTATGGGTTAAACCTGCATACATTTCAATTATAACCTTTAATTACAACCCTGATTCAAAACAAGTTCTCACCCTGGAAAACTGTTCATTTTGACGTAAGTTTCACACGGAGCACCAACTTTTTCTGAGTTGTAAATAATTACTATATTTTTCCTTTATAAGCAGCCAGTTTATTCATCTTCCAGATTTCTTTCTTTTTTTGCATTTGCATTTTTGCAGTAAATAACCTCAGCTTCAAGCAAGTCATCTTTGATGTTGCAATGATGAAGTCCTTCCATATAGAATTAAAAAGAATTAGATCATCTGTTTTTGATGCCAGTAAAGCTCTAAACTAAAACTTCTTGGTCACCCTCCTGTTATTGTAACTGACAAAATGTACACATTTTTAAAGAAATTAGAAAATGAAAAAGTGAGATATTTTGGCACCCTGTCAAACCACACAGACAATGTGTTATGTGATCATTTCTGTGATGTTGGAGGACAGAACATAACAGAACTGATGTATTTTAGGCTTTGACCAAAGAGTTGGAGGTCAAATGTGGACTGAAGGTGTCTGTGATCGGTGCTGGGTCCCAGCTGCTCTTGCAGAGACAAGAGGACAAAGAATCAGACAGAAACGACGAGGACAAAGAGGCTCCAGATCCAGATCTCTGCTCCCTCCAGTCCCAGCTGAGACAGATAGAGCTGGACTGGTCCCATCTGCAGGCTGACGTCCCTGTGGTCCAACAAGCCCTGCACAAGGTGAGAGATTTACACAGAAGTTTGTGATTTCTATAAGGTTAATATAAAAATAAAGAATCAGATGTTTCAGATGGAACTTCTACTTCTTTTGACTTGATTAACTGACTTTTTATTCTATTATTTTGTCCAAACCAACAAAAATAATGCAGTTTCTTTGTCCTTTTGTGTTGCTAAATGTTTTTTTTGCCTATATTTGCTCGTCTGTGCCTGCATGTACAGTACAGCACTGAGCAGTTAGGTATTTCAGAAGCCACGCAGCAGTCTTACTGTCACCAATTAGTTTTAAACAGCCCCACCGAGCAGCACAATGCCACCCTGAGGACTCTTCTCACCCTTATTGGTGTGAAACCATTCTCCTCTGTCAGTCTGGATCTCCTCTTCCTCCTCTTCCTCTTCTTCCTCTTCCCAGCCTCCTCTCCTCTCAGCTCTCTTTCTGTCCCTCTCTCTGTCTTCTTCACTCCTTCTCATCTCCTCTTCCTGCTGTTCTTATTAGTTCTGCTCCTCACCTCAGTTTTTGACTGCTCTTCTAAATCAGTCTCTCTTTTTTGCCCTCTCATTTACCTCCTATTCAAGCTTAAGTAAGAATGTATTTCTGAAAGCTTATTTTAGATAAATGCATCTCATATGTCTCTCACAAATGAACAAATAAAGACGCAATTTAAAACAAAGACTACATAAAAATTACATATTCAATAAACCTTTTAATGTGCATATTAAGAGAGTTCCTAGCTGTGGAACTAATAAAGGATTACCTTGTCTTAAAAAGAAAAATATTAAACTTGAATCCATTTGTAAAAGCAGAACACTCACCAAGATGACCTGAGATGTGTTCAGGCTCATGCAAAGCCATTTATGGTCTAATAATATGATTAAAAAATGTAAATCCTGAAGCTTACAGGCTTGATGAAGACATTAACAGACAGAACCTATATCTTCCAGCAAATAATGGATCAGTTGAATCATTTTTTGGCATTTTTTTAGGAGTAGAAAGAGTTATTTAAACATTTTTCAAGGTCAGATAACTGCAACACTGGAGAGAATAAAGCAGGGTCACCAACTTTATTTGTGGTAGTAAGTATGTCTCTAACTTTTTTACCTCAATAAATTCAAACCTTCTTCCTCCTCTTCCTCCTCCTCCTCCTCCTCAGCGATGGCTGAAGTCGGTGAGCCAGCAGGGGGCGCTGCTGGAGCTGCAGGCCTGGCTGGAGGCTGCAGAGTCTCAGCTGCAGGAGCATCGCAGCACAATCAACCAAAGCTCCTCCAGCAACACTCAGCTGAGTCAGCTCCTGAAATACTGCAAGGTACAGACCAAGGTTATTATAGTTCTAGTATAGTATAGTATAGTTATTATAGTTTCGTTAACTGAAATAAAAATAAAAACGAGAGTTTTAAAAAAAAACGATAACTAACTGAAACTGTATTGTGTGGTTACAAAACTAACTAAAACTAACTAAAATTATAGTGAAAATGTCCTTAGTTTTCGTTTTTGTCAACTTTTTTCATTCATAATTCAGTGTTTCTATTGGAACATGCAACACATGGTGAATATGTTTACTGAGACTGGGATGTTTACACTAGAACCAAAATTCAAAACACCTGGAAATTTAAGAGTTAATAACCTTATTGGGGCTCAGATGGATAAACCAAAGGAAACAAAGGCAAAATTTATTATGACCTCTTTGAATCTCGCACCCAACACATAGCCCATTACAAAAAAACTAAAACTAACACTAAAACTAATAAAAACTAAACTAAAACTAAGCATTTTCAAAAAATAAAAACTTAACTAAAACTAGAAAACTCACTCTAAAAACTAATTAAAACTAACTGGATTTGAAGACAAAAATTCACAACGAAATTAAAACTAAAACTAATGAAAAATCCAAAACTATTATAACCTTGGTACAGACTGAATTAATTTACATTCTGTGCTGAAGTGCAAGAATGTAGAAGTCTGTTTACTTGTATATCTGGTTGACTGACTCTCTCTCTCTCTCTCTCTCTCTCTCTCTCTCTCTCTCTCTCTCTCTCCATCATGACATATTTGCCAGGAGTGTCAGACTGAGATGTCGGCCCATCAGGCCACTCTGGACTCTGTGAGCCAGCCGTTACAGAGCTGCAGTACCGGGGACGGCCAGTGGAGGCGCTGTGAACACAACCAGTTTGCAGAGGAGCAGGGTCGGCTCAACCACCTGTGGCTCAGTCTGCAGGAAACACTGCACTGTCAGGTCAGCACACACACTACTGATCAAGGCTGCTGATTGTCTTTTTCTGCAACTTTTAAATGCATCACAGTAGATCTGTTGACATATAAACTCAGCGGCAGTTATGATTTAATTTATATCTCTCTTAGGACTGAATTTTTTTTTATTCAATTTGTATTAATCCACCTGGACAGTTTCTTATTATTTATTTATTTTCATTTGGAAAAGAAGTTTACATTTATTTATTTATTTTTTATATATTTTTACATGTGGAAAGATGACCTAATGAGACATTATGAATTTGTATAATGATGAACAAAAGCATAAAAAACAACACAGAAATAAAAAGGTATGAGGAAATAAAAAAGGGGCAAATGCAAAGTAAAAAAGGAAAATAATACATTTGAAAATGAATAAATACATTTAAAAAATGAATAAATATATTAAAAAATCAAAAATATATACAAATTCATTAAAAATATAAATATGTAAAAGAGTGATTAAATTGGATAGTAATTAAATAGGGGGATTATTACCAAGTTAAATAAATGAAACGGAAACATACAGTTATGTCACATTTTATCAATTAATTCATGCCTAAATGTATTTAATTTTTATTTTTGTTACGTTTAATCACATTATTTCCTCCATGTTAACTTAAAGTTGAGCATGAAGCTAGAGAGGTCCACTTACAGTATTTTTTATTTTAAAAAATAATAATATTATACCATCTTTATCTCAAATTTCATTCGATTTACAGTTTTTAACTCGAGGGATGCCTGGGAAATAAATATGTTATTAGCCATATTATTTTTGATTAATTTTGATTATTTTAGCTGCATGTTAATTGTTTTAATCACTTTACAATAAACTAATCTAACTATATAAACAGGATGCCCCATAATCCTTTTTGCAGTATAAATTCTAAATGATGCAGACCTACTGTAAAATGTTTTTATAATCAAATGCAAACTATTGTTAACTGATGAAGATGCGTTTGTTTGATTTCTCTTTTAAACCATCACATAGGAGTCATTTATAATTTTGCAGACACATGAAAAATTCTCAGTCTTTTGATAAACATTATTTATTATAATGACAATATGACAATACATTTGTTGTTTTTAATTAAATACATCTAATCAACAACCCGTTTCTGTTTGGGTTCTTAAAAATACATATATTTTTATTTTATTTTTTTAAATGATCATGATCTTGATAATAAACCTAAGTAATAGGGGTTCATGGGTGAGAAGGTTGAGAAACTTTTCAGATTAAATGAACCAAACTTTTCATGCCTTTTCATCATCAAGTTAATGCAGTTTTCACTTGCTTTGGATTTTCCCTTTAATTGTATTTTGTTTATGATGAAATCTCTCTTTTCACTTTACACTGAAGCTCAAATAGAGCTACTGACGTCATGAAATCACTCTTTTTAGGGCCAAATAGTGTTATTATTATTAGTTTATTTAAAAGGGGACAGTGCGATTTCATAAAATACATGATTATACATGGTTAAAAAAGCCAGAGTTAGCCAGAAGGCTAGTTTTCATCTGTAGTCCCCTGGCCATGATGTAAAAAAGCAAAGAATTATGAAACAAAAAACAAACAAACAAAAAAAACAAAAAACAAACAAACAAAAATAAAAAAATAAAAAATACGTACAATATACAAAATACATATACAAACACTTACGATATGATTAAGAAAAAATACAACATCACATAAAACATCACAACATAACATTTTATCATAACATCAAAACAACACAACAGGCTTATCTTTTAGTGTTGGCAGCTGTAGGTGTTGATAAGCCACAATTTCAATTTCAATTCAATTTTACGTTTTTAACTCTGTCTGACCTGCTGCTGTTGTTTGTGGCGTTCAGGTCCAGGAGGCGGAGCAGCAGCTGAGGAGCAGAGTGGAGCGGGACGCCCGGCTGCAGCACATCAACAGCTGGATCACAGACCAGAACCTCTGGATGGACTCGGCTCAGACGCCAGGCAGCCGGCCGGAGCTGCAGAGGAGCATCAACACCTGCCAGGTCAGAGCTTTCTCTTTTATTTATTTATTTATTCATTTACTTGCTACTATTTATTAGTCTATTTCCATATATATATTTTATCATGCTCTAGTTCTGAATTATTTATTTATTGTTTTATCTTTTTTTATCTAGCTTTTTGTTTTATTTTATTATATTATATATATATATATATATATATATATATATTTA